>NW_026862835.1:0-148539 GCF_026571515.1 Ruditapes philippinarum | reverse complement strand
TAATTTGGTCTATAGGACTGAATGGCAGAGGCGTAAATAGTTTTTTAATATAATTTTTAAATTAACAACAATTTATTTTTTGTAGACATAGAACAGAGTGAGACAGAACAGAAACTTTATTTCTTGGTTTAAGCATAAAAAGCTCATCAACATAAATACATATACAAATACAACATATAGATGACACATGACATGAAAATATAGATATATATATATAATTACAAAATAATGGTTTATGTAGTGTGAGAATGTTTATGTCAGACACTCACATTGATATTTCCATAGACTTACATTAAAGAAATTGTCCTAAATCCACAACCCTTAAAAATTAGAGTTTTCATGCAATAGAGGTGATTTTTCCCAAGCAGAATGAAATGCCTGACACATAAAAATTTTTCCTGTTATAAAATATAGTGGTAACCAACCAAATTTTTTTTGGCAAAATGACTTTCAAAGAGGATAACTCCCCATTTTTTTTGAAATTTTCTGCTGATCACAGGACTGACATACACTTTTTAATAAAATGCAAATAATCCAAGTCAAAATTATCATAGAGACTCATGAAATATTTCATTTTCTTCAGAAAACAATGTAGTGTTACTTTTTAAATTAGTTTTTATACTTAAAAATACCCCATTCTCACGGCAATCACCTCATGTATAAAGTGATTCACACGGTTTTCCCTGCACCTTTTTTCAGCCAATCGCTGGCCATGTTACAATGCGATTCCCTGACCTTTAATGAGCTAAAAAATTACTTAAAAAACATGCGAATATATGTTTATAATACACAAGAATTGGACCATCTTTACCAAACATTAACAATTTAAATCTACATTTATTTTCGAATTCTTTTATGTTTGAGAAATTCGGTAATTGCCTATCAATAGAATCCACAAAAAAACACGCAGTTTTAATTGTGACAAATGAAAGGGACATAGAGTCCTTTTTATAATAAGTTATTGTTCCTTAGTAACAAATGTTGCATTTAGCGCATGCGCTTTCTAAGTAAGGGAAAAACGCAATAACGATGACTACAGTTATGATAATTTAAGGCTTTAATAGGCGCGATTTCATGTTATGTCAATCAGAAAAACACAAATCTTGGGATGACTTAAAGCGGTAAGTACTGTAAACGTGAATTGATTTTTATAACATTTTTACGAAAATATGCGGGACCAATAATTCAATGTTCAAAAGGGCATACACGTCGTCTATTTAAGGTACCATTAGACGACCTTTTCATCAGTAAATTGAATTGAAACAGCAGAGTGTTAACGATAAAATTAATTACCCTGTATTACATAATATAACACAATTTGTATTGTTCACTCTTCCTTTTAATAATTTAATTTGATTGGCCAGGCAGTAAGTGTCAAATAGATTGACACGCCACCGGTTGTTCATTAAATCGGGACTTTAATTCAGTACCATGACATAGTTAATCACATACATTTATCAAAATCGTAATGTAAGTACTTTTTACATATATCCTTTTATTTGCCGATGACATGGTATTAATTGGTAAAACCCGGGAAGATCTCCAAAATAGTCTTAATACTTTACACGAATATTGTTGTTATTGGGGTCTCAGGGTAAATACCATTAAAACAAAAATTGTTGTTTTTAGGAAAAGGGGACCGATAAAAATGTGGGAGAAGTGGAATTATGGCAATGAGCCCTTAGAGGTTGTAAATGATTTTAATTATTTAGGAGTTGTTTTTAATTATACAGGTTCATTTGTTTTAAATAATCAATGTATTGCAGGCAAATCGTTAAAAGCTATGCAAGTTTTAGTAAATAATATTTATAAATATGATGTTAATCCAATTATTTCGCTTCACTTATTTGATTCTTTTGTTGGATCTATTTTGAATTACGCATGTCCAATATGGGGTTTCTCTAAATCTAAAGACCTTGAGAGAATTCATATTAAGTTTTGTAAAATTATACTAGGAGTAAAACAGAGCGCATGTAATTCTGCAATTTATGGTGAGCTTGGGCGCTATCCATTATATGTTAACAGATATGTTCATATCATTAAGTATTGGTTTAAGTTAATGAATACAGATAATATTATTTTAAAAGGTATTTATCAAAATGCGCTAGAACAGTGTAATTTAAATGGTACAAAAAACTGGGCATACCTTCTTAAAAATTTGCTAAATGAATATGGATTTTCTGATGTTTGGAATTGTCCACAAAGATTTGAAGTAAAAACATTTATACCGATTTTCAAACAAAGGGTTGTAGATTGTTTTAAAAAAAAATGTTTTGCTGACATAGCTGTCAATAATGTTTTGAATACTTTATATGCATATGTTAAAACTAGCTTCGGTATGGAAAATTACCTTAATGTATTATCTTGTAAATGAATCTTCAAGAATTTGTCTCACGAAATTACGTATATCTGCTCATAAGTTAAGAATTGAATCTGCCAGATATGGCCGGAATAGGTTGGAAAGACAGGAACGTATCTGCCAAGTATGTGATATCAACGAAATTGAAGATGAATTTTATTTTGTACTTAAATGCAAAGCTTATAAAGGATTGCGAACTAAATATATCAAACGTTATTATTATGTTCATACTAGTATGTTTAAATTTCTAGAATTGCTACAGTCAAATAATAAAGGCGTTCTGATCAATCTGAGTAAATACATAAGCTCAGCCAATAAAATTAGAAATGATTTAATGCAACGAATTTAATAAATGTTTGAAATGAAAGCGTTTACTAGACTATAAGATAGATTATTTGAAAGCGTATATGCATCAAGATTCTAACCTTTTTTCCCTTAAGTGAGTATAATCTTGACATGTTTACATCGAAGTTATGCTTTTCAACATGTTATATTTATGTTATATTTAAATATATGTAAATATATGTAATTACCACATACGATTGTCATAACGTGCTGGTTCTTTAAACACCAACTTTGAAGTTATTTCAATTATGATAATGTGAAACACTGAAAACATGTTTGCTTATCACATGCTTATCATCTTATCATTGTATGTATTTAATTTGATGTTGTATTAACAAGATACATGTATTGTATACGTTAATAAAAATTCTGTTCTGTTCTGTTCATATACCAGGGTCTTTCATTTTGAAGACCCTGCATATACCAATCAATGTTTATTGATTTTGTGAAGTGACAAATAGTTTTACGTGCATTATAAAAAATTAACATGTGTTACGAGGAACCTGATAAAGCGTGTTTTACGTCACTTCCCAACAACCCATCTTAATACCCCTGTCACACTAGGACGGCGTTCTCACGGCGTCGAATGAAACTTCAGAACGCCGAGGTGAGCGCATTTATATCGCAAACATCGCCGTAGAATCGCAGTGGCATATCGCAAAGAGCGCCGACCGACGGCGCGCATTTTTGAGCATGTTCAAAACAATCGCCGTCACTCGAGGTTCTAAAATGAGCGCAGTGGGATTGCAGCAAGGACGCCGTAGCAACTCCGTAGCATCTCCTTCAACGCAACAGGAGTGCCGGGAAAGCGCTGAATGGATGCGGTGGTTATCCACGGCGCTTGTACGGAGTTTTTGTGGCGTTTTTACCGCGCTTATTCTGTGTGTACATGTGTGAGCGCTGTAAATGTGCAGTGAAAGCGCAAAGAACGTCGTAGAACCGCAATCCGAACGAAGACAATCGCCAATTAAAACACCTTGGAAGGTCCGAAGCATCGCCATGGTCACCGTGGCGACAGACAGAGTAAGTAACAGAATTATATATACAGTATATACTCCAAATTCTGTAGAAAAGTATTATCTGTCAAACGCTCTACACATTTAGACGCTCTTTACGGCGAATTAGCTAGAATCCCAATGAGCATTCGTAGACAATTAATAATGGTAAAATATTGGATAAAATTATTTACATGTAAAAAATAATCTCTTCTTTTCAAAACCTATAACATGCTTAAAGTCGATGGTTGAAGGAAATAACACATAAAATAAGTGTAATTGGGGGCTTTTTTTTATCAAATTAAAATTATACTTTGATAAATGCGGGGACTTTCGTATATTTGGCAAAACCAATATTGCATGTTAATTAACTACAATATTATTGAACGATCGCATACTAGATATTTATTATCAAAGTTGGTAGTTTGTTCTATCAATAATTCTAGTCGTCTAGATACATACAGTTCTATAAAAATTAAATTTGGAATTTGAAAGTTATCTTGATTATATTAAGGACAAAAGATTTCGAGTTGCGCTTACAAAATTTCGCACATCATCTCACGACTTGTTAATTGAAAAGGGAAGATATACAAACGTAACTAGACTGGAAAGAATATGCAATATTGTTCTTCGAGACGAATTGGAAAACGAATTTCACTTTTTTGTTTACATTCTCACAATATGCTGACCTTCGCAAAAAATATCTCAACGCTACTATTATAACATGGCCTACATTGCTCAGAAATTTACTAATTTATTATTGTCTGAATCTAACGCGAACCTAATTGTAAGAGATATTTCTTAAAATATTTATATTGATGCAAATTTAATATGTAGAAAATAGTTTTTACAAAATCTCAAACATAACGTCACAATTAACTGAATTCTCTGTTTACAATGTATTTTTTGTGCTCCTTGAAAAATGAGATTCCTTTGTTTATCTGCCTATTGTTATAGTCAGCTCTGCATCGCTCACACCTGTGCTTATAATAAACATATATTGTCCAATTTTAACGCAATTAAAATTATTTGACGTTTGAGTTTTAAATATAGAATAGAGCATAAAAATATATCACTATCTTTTATTTATTGGCGTAAAATTTATGAAGAAATCATATTTTTAGTATTCAATGCATCCAGAAATATTTGTTGTGTAGATCTACTTAATCACTTTATTATAATAAATGAAATCGATATATTATTATTTTTTAAGATATAGGTACAGTCAAAGAAAAGTGTCCTTTTATATTCAACACAAAATAAATCCTATCAGTAACAATAAAAAATATTAAATTACTTTAATTATAATTTGAAATAAGAGTCATTTGTAACTTATTAGATATTGATGATGACAATCATTTTCATTATTAAAGTGAGATGGGGTTTTGTTGTTTTTTTTTATTTATTTATTTTTTTTTAATTGGTTTTGTTTGCTTTTGTTGTTGTTTTATTTTCACAAAAATTAATCAGATCCGACACCAAAAATGAATATATATTATATCTACGGAATTTACGGAATCGGCATTTAGAAATAATTAAGACATTTAATCGCAGGACAAAGCAATACGATTTGAATGGAACAGATTGATAATTAATTAGTGTTTTGTTGTTGTAACGAACCTAAATGTTTTTGACTCAGAAATCAACTTATTAAAATTGACCATAGAAGTGTTTCCATTACAATTTGAACAAAATAAAATAATTTAAAAAAAAAGAGAGAAGAGAAGAAAAGAAAAGAAAAAAGAAAATTAAAAAAAAAGATACATAATAAGAAAGACAAAACAAAAGCCTAAGTCATAATCTATAGTAACATTGCATTTATGATCTCCCTATTTAAGTGAGGCAACGATCGTTTTTCGTCAGACAGTTTTCAGATGCGGACCGTTCCATCTGGTATTTAAGTAAGTTATTATTTAATTCATTTACTAAATGTTCACGTAGGAGTTAATCGTTTTAGAACGTTGCTATTACAAAGAGTTTCATACGTGCATTTATGATTATTTTTATTAGACTTCAGATATTTGAGAATGACTGCAGGTATCATTCATTTTTGCGTATCAAATTGATGTTAATGAATCTCGTATAAGGCCTTAAATCATAAGAACCAGTCTACAAAAACAAATGTTATGCGCATGCAACACTTTAATATACGACTTTAATTAACATCGAGGTGAACATTTAAAGGAAGTATCGGAAAATATCATTTACGTTTCATTTAAACACTACAGACCGAGATTCATTTCGTTTTTAATTGAATTAATTATTGTTGTCGGAATAGCGTTTTACTGTTTCATGATTCATCTGTTTCCGAAAAATAGTTATAGTAAACACTATACAGTCAAATTTGTCATATGTGACTTTCATTGGGACCATCTTAAAAAGGTCACATATGACAGAGAGTCTTTTAATCCAAAAAGTGTCATCAATTGTTTTAAAATGCTATTTGTACTTGTTTGTCTTTTCTTTGATTGTGTTTAGATTGTGATAATTACATATATGTAATATTTGAACATGTTTTTATGAAGATATAAGATTATTTTCATTTAAATACTTTATTTTAGTTAAAACGTATTGAAAAATAAAAATGTTTACATGCATAATTAATTAATTATTCAAAAATTATAGATATAAAATTCAAAAAACGAGTCGAAAAGATTTCACAACATATATGTATGTATTATTATAAAATTATCATATCATTAAATATCATTAAAATTCCTAAAATGTGTTTATTATAGTCATAATTAATAAACCCTCTAAAACACAAATAACTGGCCATCGTCCTTCTATGTTGAAAAAATCAAACATTGTTGTTTGTTTCTTTGTCATGCAAGTTTGGTTATTCAGTTTCTCTTCAGCTTCAGACATTAAATTCAAAATTGCAGGATTTCTATTTTGAAGAGAATTAGTCTTAAACTTTGATATCATTTTGAATGCTTCTGCAATGGTAAGAATTTCTTCTTCATTAAAATTATCACAATCTTCATCACCATCATCATTATTTTCATCATTTTGGTTCTCTTCATTTTTAAAAAGGTCCTTCACCAAAATCATTTGCATTTTTATCCCAATCAATGTTTTGGGAATCACATGTGTCAAATTCTCATCAATTGTTACTAAATCATTGAATGAACAACCAAATAAATCATAGGAAATTTTAATCTAAGATAATGGAATATTATCATCAACATCCTCCGTTCGTTCATTATCTAATTGTTCAACACTGATTTCAATATCACTTTTATCTGGTGGTACATGTAAATTGAATCCTGCTTTATGAAAACATTTCACTATTGTTGAACTTTCCACCTCGTTCAAAGAGTTACTTGACCAATATATTGCATTGGAACGTTTAATTAGGTCGGGGCCAGAGATGGTTAGATATACAATGTATGTTCATGTTCGAAATCATGTGTGACATCTGGAAAAAACATTTTTGTCAATATTCATTTATTTTTGTATATAAATTTCAAATATTGTTCAAGGACAGGAAACGGATTTTAAACAATCAAAAGTTGCATTTATTGAATTGAAAGTTTCATTATTAAGCTTTTAAGTTGATTAACTTTTTGCATTGTTTTTGTTAATTTTTTTTTTAATTGTAAAAATAAAGAAATAAGTTACCACGGTCTTAAAACATTATTAACAACAAATAGTGAAAATAAATTAAACAAGAACTAACTTGACGTTTTCTAAACTTCAATTTCATGGCCTGTATGATTCCCTGACCCATGGGGCTGCATCATAGAAGTTGTATCAGGTAGGAGAAATTTGACCAGTACATTACTTTATGTATTGTCATCTGGATGTGACGGTGCATTGTCAAAAAATTAAATCACTTCCGTTTGTGCTGTTTCATCTGTTTGTTTCAATTCTTCAAAAAGTCTTTATAATTTTTAGAAGTCATCCATCATTATTGTTAAAATAATAGTTTCCTGGCAAGTCTTTTTTATTTAAGTTTTTAAAACATCTTGGATTTTCACTTTTCCCAATAATAATTGGTTTCAAATTTTCTCCCTCAGAACTGACAGACAAGGCTACGATTATTTTTTCCTTAGATCTTTTGCCCCCAACACAATCTTCTCCTTTGAAATAAAATGTTCTTCTAGAAGTATCACTTAAAAATAAAATAAAATGTTTCGTCCATATAAAACACGTCCGTCAATGCAAAACCATTACACAGTTCTTCAAGTTTGAATTCCAGTCTTCCTCACATCTCCTCATGGAAGAGTCAATTCAACCTTTTGTGGCCTTAAATTCAATCTTTTTAAACGGTTTAGCAACTTCGATTGCTTTTGTCTGTATTTTGTTTGTTTGTTTGATTCATTTTTAAAACGCTCTTTTCCAACAGTATTTCATTCATATAGATAGGTAGTTTCCTAACCATCGATTCTAGAGAGTTACACCAGTACTAGACTACCTTCTTCCGTGCTAAACTACCAAAACATCTCCCGGGGTTCGAACCCACACCAGAGAGGTAACTGGATTAGAAGTCATCGACTCTAACCCCTCGACCATGGAAGCGGTCTTTTGTCATCATTTGACCTGTAAGGTTGATGTTTCTTCCCGTAACACCATGCCAATGTTAGGTCGTTAACCTCATTAATCCCTGAAAAAGAAGAAGAATGAGTTTTCTGCTCATACATGTATAGTTAAGACAGTTAATTAAAGGCATTGTTGTCTTGTAAATCTTTGCTTTATTTTCTACAACATCACCAAGCACTCACATAATAAGAGTTTATCAGGACCTTGACGGAAATAGCTGATATGTTGCTATTGTTCTCATAAACAATTCGACTTACTAGTTAATGAAATTCTTACTAAAATTACTTAAATTCTTTCTTGCCATTTGAACAATTAAACCAATCTTCCACAGCTGCAAAAAGACATCTCCCACAATTGTATTCTTTGTTGTTGCGCTTACCTTATGATTGACGATAATTTTATGACCATTTAGAAAATTGTTTTAAATAATAAAGTGAAGTAAGATATCGATGGAACAAATAGAGAAAATAAAAACCCTTAAAGGAAGCCCAAAACGGCAACATTGAAAATGTTGAAGGCTCGGTTTGATTGAGCCTGTTCATGGACGGTACTGTTAAGTGCAAATACCGTCCGCGCCCCTAGCACCGGCTTAAACAGAATTCAACTTTTAAACATGAAAAGGTAAAATCTTTAATTTAGAATTAGAATTTAGACGTGTTCATACGGCAGATATCATGGGACATTCAATGTGACACAGTAGTGCCATTCCATGAAAAGCAGCATGTTGTCCCCAAGAAATAAAAAGTGTGTGCCCAAAGCGATAAAACAATAAGCGGAACTTAACAGAATTGAATTTTGAAAGGGGATCAGAGGTTATGAAAACTGCATATCACAGATAAGACGCCAAAAGACAAATTTAGAAAGCAGGCAACATATCCTATTGGTGATTTAACATAATTCAAGTAGGAATATTGGAACCAACACTTCACACAAACTGTCTGAAAGAAATTTACAAAAGAAACGTATAATAAAGTAGTAAAATAGTAAATGCAATTATATCTGGACAAAAAAGGGAAATACAATGTAACTATTCTGAATTTCGTGGCACTATTTGGCACAAGAGACAACAGACATAATTAACATAATGCACCAACAAAATATAGTGTTTTACTTTATTTATTTCCAGTTATTATATATTAAAGATCGTCCAGAATAACTTTTCTGGCGTGTTTATGGTATTTCTTATTCTTCATTCCTCTTATTTTTTCCAGAAATCCTACTTGAATACTGTGTATAACTCTGTTTTTTTCTTCCTTTTGACAAACCTTCTTTTTGACAAAACACATGCTTCATAATCCCTTCTTGCATATCTTAATATCATTTATTTCAATTACAATCATTTTGTGTAACAACATAACTGAAGATACCTTTCTTCATTTATTCAGGCTGTTAGTGGAAATGTCGACCATATTCATAACTGTACTCTACCTTCTACAGACCCGCTCCTACTGCCAGGAGTGGTTGAGTGAAGTTGAAATCGAGTTGCTTACTGATATACACTATCATTTCTGTACTCCTGATACTTTTAGGAGTTCAATACCTGTTGAATCTAAACATAAATGTCCACCTGTCTATCCGGAGTACGATGAAAACAGCAGGTGGGAGCGTGATGCATATGAAGAGAATCATGATATCGAAAGAGCGGAGCATCTTTTATCGGAGAAAAACTATGGAAAAGAAAGATACCCGCGTGAAGTTGAAGACTGGATGATGGATCATCTTGAAAATGAAGGGACAGAATTTGCTGACAGTATACTGGAAAGATATCGTGAAGTAGAAATACCTGATACGTCAATTATTTGCTGTGAGCCATGTTCGTGTAATACGTCTTCATGCAGTGGAAACAATAATTGTTGCCCTGAGATCCTCTTTCACGCTAAAGAAGTGCCCCCTTCCATATTTGAATGCATCCGTCCCGAATTAAAACCGCAAAGTAAATATTACTCTGGTTCAGATGTTGCCTATAACATGATCACTTCCTGTGCTAGTACTCCGATAAATTCTTCTTATTCTGACAGGTGTACAAACAGCTTTAAGTACAACGATCTTTATTCGAAAATTCCTGTTTTGAATGCTGCAACAAATACCACATATCAAAATCGTTATTGTGCATATTGCAATGGTTTAAGTGACAAGGACATTCATTACTGGAAGTCGCAAGTTGTTTGCGACTCAGGACAATTAATTACAAGAAGTCTAGAAACGGTGGTCGATGATATTATGTTAAGCGACACGTGTAATTTAGTCTTTAAACCATTTCCGGAGAAAACCGCAACTAAATGTCACTTTATTCCAATTAGTAGATGCAATGTGACTGGTAAATGGGCCACTTATAACCGAGTTATTGAAAGAGCATGTGGTGCTTACACGGCCATCTTTCAAAATGCATACAGAAATGTATTTTGCTTTTTGTGCAATGAAATTCTGCCTCTGAAAAAGCTTGGCTGTAGACTAACACCAGTAATAAATATTTCGTTTACAGTTTTTCTGAACATCGAAAACGAAATATCAAGTGATACGCCAAATAATGACTTAGGGCTAAACGGAATACAACATAACACGTGCACAAAAAACAGATTGTATGATCCCGTACAGGTACATATCAAAGTTTATAATATCTTTTAATAAATATTAATCATAATTTGAGTATTTTTATGGAGGCTGTGTTACGCAGGCATTTACTTTGGTTTCGTTCATCGTTTTCTGGTTCAATCACAAATATGCTAAGTGATGTAATTAACAACACCATGTCTGCCTTTTCATATTTTACTACTATTTTCAAGCTTCAGTTAAACCGAAGCATTAAAAAAAACCTGCTGCGATGTTCCTCTGCTTATATTAATCTATTTGAGAACTGATAAATTTGAACTATGTAGTTAACGAATATCGATCATTACTGCTCATCATCTCTATTCAACTCAAGAAGATTCGAACATACTGATTTAAATTTTTGTCAGTTATCCAATGTAAACGACCGCTTACGTTCTTATTTTAATTGTATCTATTGATAGCATTCATGACGAATACAGAATTTGAAAATAGTTAAGCTGTGAATAAATAACAAAGTACAGGTATATTTTTTTACTGAAATCATATTGGTCTGAGAGTTATCAATCGACTATTTCAAACCGGTTTTGAAAAATGACCAATATTTCTAAGTGATTTATTTTTTCTTATCAGAATGACAAAAAATTGGGCATAGCCGATTAACACCGTTCAGACATTAATACCATTCTAGCTTAACAAAGAAAAAAAAGATACTAACAAACAGACGAGAATGCTTAATTTTATCTCGACAATTCGAAGAATATGGAGAGCAATTGCATTCATCCAGGCTTCGGTACACACTATAAATGCTGTAATTGACACTGGCAATGGACAATGCTAGTTCCTATTCACTCAATCTAGCTCCTGCAGAAGCAGAGTTTGGCAATCAAAATAGGTAAATGTAAAATGAAAAATACAACAGCCGCAGAAACAATGTTCCCCTTTTCAGTTAGTTAACAATTTATAGAGTTGGCTTTCCTTTTACCCTGTCTCACTAAACATTCTGGAAGCTGCGTTCAGCGAATGGTGCTTCCTATTGTTGGATCTGTACTCTCATAGTATGATTACATATTCTAATTGTTCTTTTTTTTTGTATTTCAGGGAAAATGTGTAAACCTTGTTTGCAGGGGCTTTAAATCTTTTATCGGTGGAAAATGCGTCAACATTGTGGACAAGATAGCAGGAGTAGAATATGACGTATTTTTTAAGATAACAACTTTACAGTCTCTATCTGGTGAACATGTTACGGAAGTAATCGAAAAGCTGAAAGAAATCTTTGTTTCCTTTTTTGTAAATGAAAACATAAAATCTTTCATAATTAACTTTTTTCTAAAACAGTCTGAAACTTCATCATTTGAACTCAAATACTCAAATACTACCGTTGAGTTTATAGTACTATATATTCAATTTTACATCCCAGTTTTCGCACCGGTAGATATCTCAGTCATTGAATCAATATACAATTACCACGACTCTATGCTTCATGTCCAATCAAAAAATCAACAAATCGAATTTGAACTATCTGTTGAAATAGATCTTTTCAAGACGGAAATCGATGACCATAACTCTTCCTCAATAGTCATCTCACTAATTGATTACAAAGATAATGTATCGCTAACTGAATTTGCACAAAATGATGAAGAAAATGATCTTACTGAAAGACCGGCAAATGTTTTGCTCCCAACTCAAAATTGTATGCTTGTGACAATTAACGCTTCATTTTATCACTTGTTACACTACCCATGGGGCATTTTTATTATGGAACTTAATAGAGAATTCAAGAAAAGCGAGTATATAGAAGAATCTGGTGGAAAATATATGGAAAATAACATACAAAAAGAACCGCACTTGCTTATCTGCAGAGATAAAATCCAACCGTTATTTGAAGCATTTGAAAATGATCTTTCTAATAAAGCCAGATTCAAAAAGCCTCATTTACATACTAACTTCTTTTTCCTTTTGTCATTGTTTATTGCCACGACATAGCAACTACATTTCGAAATATATGTTTAAAAGTCATAAACATAGAAATATAATTATGCGTTAAAATAATTCATGAAATATTTTCTGATTTGTTTTGCAAGTGTTTTTTTTCTAAGTATTTTTAAAGTATCTTGGGGACCTGAACAGTTTCAATTTTGACTACATACGAGGGTTGTCCCAAAAGTCCGTGACAAATTTTATAGCCGGTTCATTTTTAACGCCAATAGTAAATAATTCACACATATAACCATTAAGTTTATTATTTAACATTTCAACAAATCATTTACAAAAAAATTACCATAGTTATTTAAAAATTTTCAGTATTAACGACATTGGTTTGAGTTGCCGGCGCACGTCAAATAATTTACATTTTGTTATGAATAGGCTGAAATTAATTACGTATATTTCAAATATCTGATGATGTGTCTGCACAATGTCACGTTGACTTCTCTTGCTGCTATGTTTAAATCATCTCTGAAAATTTTAGTTAAATAACTTAAAAAACGAAACAGATACGAATAAATGAAAATGTCTCATAAAAAAAAGGAAAGTTAAAATGACGACGTTCGAAGAATTTGCGGCGCAATGAACATGACATTCAGGTTTCATGACTATTTCGAGATGACACATGTAACGATTTTCAACAAATATACCAAATATAACAGTTAAGCAACATATTCTTAGCATTTGTGTACAAAAGGCATGAACGGAACCAGAGTTTTGCGCTACAAAAAGCGAAAATAAGGAAAACACGGATGGGAAGACCGATCGTCGTCTCCTATTTCCTACAGCTAAAAACAGGATTAACGAGACAGGAAGATCGCGTATAGCAAAAATTAATGTATGCCATCCAAACATTCAACAGACATTAACAACCACATGATTTAAGTCAGAAAATGACGATTTATGGGTACCATTATTGCGTTGAAAGCCATTGAGAGTATTTGAGAAAGGCGCCTTATATAGATTTAACGCCGTCTTTGACGTTGGACGTGCGCCGCGATTCAGTTAGTTGTCATGGTGTTTATGGCATATTTTTGTTGTTTGTTGATATTTATCAATGAAAATTTGTGAAAATGATTAAATTATATGGGTTTATAACATATTAAAATATCAAATTCGTACCTGTTTTATTTAGCTTTTAATCAATCTTGTCACAGAATATTGGGACAACCCTCGTATATATCATTTTGGTTGGAAAATGCCAATTATATGTGCTTAGAATAAACATTTATTGGTGGATAATGTTTTCCAAGATAATACACATTTTTTCTTAAAACCTCCACTATGTCAAAAAGCCTGAAACATAAAAATTATTACTTTCACATAAATAAAAATTCTGGAATAATTCAGTGTGATTTCTTGGAAGCAATAATCACAACAAAATAGCATGAACATTGCAGACTCTGTTTGATTAAGTCCGTGCATGATAGAGGTATAGTGAGAAAGTGAAATGTACCTCCTAGCACGACTTGGGCGCCGCTCTGCTCAATTTACACAAGTATATACATGAAAATTGTTAACGCGTACTTCGCTCATTTTGATAAATTGTATAAAAATAACTTTGCCAACATTAGACGTTTGTCATAAAAGCTCGTCAGTTTGAAGTCAGTCTTGTCGACATGTCGACGTAAATATAAGGGAAAATGGTCGGAAGGCGGTAAATGCTCACTCTAGTTGAGAAGCATCATCAGTCATCTTTGTAACATTATTAATGTCTATTAGACTTAGTGTCGATATTGTTGTTGGTTGTCTTTGTATCATTTTAGACATTTTCTGAAAGTGTGCGAAAATCGCATTATGTTTTCAGTATTGATATTTCAATTTATCTATCTATTTTGTATTACACTTAATTAATCAATTAAATAAATAGCTATTTAAACCGTCAGTCATAGTCTCTTTTTATTTATATGATTTTATTTTTTATTGATATAATAACGAACATATGCTTTGTGGCTTCAGTAGTTGAGATGCGTTCAAATAAATGCGGCAGGATATATCACAACTTACCTCTACTTTTAAAAGTATTTAAACAAGCCACAACAACTGTCAATTTTGTTTAGACCCTAGAAGGAACAAATGCTTTTTATACTATTTTTATGCATTTTTTCCCTTTTAACATTTATTCACGTAAACTTCTCAGATGCATTTTAGAAAGAAAGAAAATAAAGTTTAATTAATGTTACATATATGATTGCCTAGGAATCAGACGTTGATGTTTTTTTCTTATTCATAACAGACGCTCTATTTCATACCCCGACTGTGTTTTGATAGTCTCGATTTGCCAAAAAGAAGCACATAAAAAATCGACAGACTGGAACCCAGGCTACATATATTATATAATCTTTAGAGTTATTTTAATGCAATTTGGGTGTGCCCAAATCATCTGGCACTGCTACCTCCATTCCATATGAAAATTCTAGCATGTGTAAAACGCACGTTAACACCAGTCTGATCGTATCTAAGTAGGCATGCGGTGGCTATTTAAAAAGATATTTTTCATGATTTTCAGAATTCGATCATCGAACTTGTATACTTTAAATTTATGTATGTATGTTTCATAATGTTTTTTAACCCATTACACGATATACACGTCCCTTATTGTTGTCTTGAATGGTGAAAAAATAAAATGCCTTATTTAGGCCCCAACACTTTTTTGTTTTAGAAATGTTGTTAAAAAAGTGACCACTTTTTCGGCGCGGGCCCCAACCAAAAGATACATCAGGGGGTTGCCAGAAAAGGGATGTGCCCCTTTCTGTTTGGGGGGGGGGTTGAAGGGGCGCGGCAGCCCCCCTCATCGCCGAGAAAATTTTAGACTTGTGAAAGGCTAAAAATGACCCCAGATCGATCATAAGGTAACGTGTAACCAACGCTGAAAAGCATTTCACTCTATCTTAATCTATTGAAAAGTTGTAGCACTTTGAAATCAATTTTGATGGAAAAATCAACGCAAAATAGTGATTTTTTTGCAATTTTGAGATGTCCCCATGCTGCAAAGGTAACAGGAAATTTAAGCCTGAGCATGTTGTTGCAAAGGCAATGGTCAAGTCAACACTTGTGCCAAGGTTGATTCGTATTGAAGTAGTTTTTATAGTTTTATAGCAATTTAACGATGTAATGTACGCATCTTGAAAATGACTTGAGGTAGGTTGACAGACAGACGGACGGACGCTGACTGATTGATGTAGATATAATGAACTTTGCTTTATACTTATGAATATAATATTGTGAAACATTCATAAAATAAAATGTTTTTTTTTTGGTCATTTTCCATATTTTCACTGTGAAAATTTATTTTTCAGTGCAGTGACACATATTTTTCGTATTTTCAATGGTGTCTTGCCGGACTACTTTCTTTTCAATACAGCCTGTACACTAAAAGTAAACGGTATAAATCTATATCTTTTGAAATACTTTAATAAAATTTTTCAACAATAAAATAATATTGGTTCCATACCTTTTTTGGACGATTCTCGAAAGAGTTGTTACATAGCATTTGTATGTTAACAGAATAAAGTGTTCATGAACAAAATATAAGGTTGCTATTTTAAGTAGGGTTTTATCCGTTTAGCAATGACTTTGTGCTTGCGCCACTCGCTTGACGACAATTTATTGTCATTTTTATTTTATAGAAATATTTTTAAGTATTCTTTTTAAAATCGACACAATCTTTTTTGCATCAGATATATAGCTTTATACACTTTGAGGGAAAGTCTTTCAATTTGTAATGTCAAAAATGAAAGAAACAAATCTGTATAAAATATCAGAAAAATCAAGTTTTTTTTTATAAACACATGATTTATTTTCAACTTGTGTGATGAACATTATCATTTTTCACTTGACACTTCCGCCACTTATGAAATATTCATTTTCATACCACTCGATGAAAATAAATCATGTATTCATAGAAACATCTTGAATATCCTCTATGTATTTAAGCTTTTGATGCAGTGATTCATGCATCTCCTTCATAACGTGAGGGATGCTGTCATTTTGTATATTGAATAGTCAAAATGAAAGCAACAATTTTTTTTTTACAAATAACTTATTCCATATGCAAAAATCAATTCCTCCAAATATGTAATGATAATTGTAATTTGACCAATTTTTAAAGAAACAGATTGTGTTCAATTGATACTATATTTTTTAACGCCATAAAATAATATAATACTAAAAGATATTAAGATGCAGCAGCATTATTTGTTTAATCCGTTACACTATCGAAAATATGCGCCGTAATCTGCAGTCCCGTTCACGTGTTCCTATGATTAATACAGAAGGTATGGACAGTGAAATTTGTTGATATCTGAAATAGAAATGTTATAATAGGAAAGAATATTAGTAACAAAAAGCTGAATCGGATTTGTGCTCACTAGGGTCTTTAATCCTTACTTAAAACCTCTAGTGACTTCATTGAGGTTGTTGACATGACGGGACTGAATTTTTTGTCGAGGTTTTCATGACCTTTTATATCATTTGATTATTGTTAGACGCCGACGCGCAATATTTCTCGCAACAGACAAACATTTAAGAATTTCACACATGGCATTACTTTTTTCTGGTTGAATGAGTGTTTATCTAGGATAGGCGGACTTTTATCTTTATTATTCTGTTGTTATTTTTTTTGGACTCGACACAGAAGTGTCCTTTTCAAAGGTGTCTTCCATACCACTTGTTTTCTTCTGTGACATGGATGATATAGATGACCTATTCTTTGCCAGCTTTTACAAAGAGAAGCAAACACTATTTATTACCAGCTTGTTTACACAACTCCAGTACTTTTCAACACACTATGACACAAAATTGCGCGCATAAAATATCGTGAAAATCGTGCTTATTTTGTGTATTATCCAAAGGTTTTTTATTTTTATCAAAATAATCACTTTTTCTCCTTCAGAACATAAAAGTTTTTAAAACTTCATAAGCCGTTAATTAGTCCTTTCATTTGATATAAAATTTGTAGTTTAATTACCGCTTAAAGTATATTTAAAAGCCTTTATATTCCCTAAAAAATAAATCTGCTCAACTAGATTTGTTTGCGACCTTGACCTTTAGAATTATACTGAATTTTGACCCAGAAACTCACCAATGTGTACAATATCCGAGGATACCCGGCTGCTTTTGTATTCCCTTTCACAATGAGCACTTGTTCTGGCGTAATAAACTCAAACTGGCAAAACTATATCGTTAAACCATTGCAGCGCACTGCTGCACATGAAAAAAGAGTGGTATTGTACATTTGTATGGCAACTGATGTAAATTTGATCAATGAAAAATGTATGCATAATTATTTACTTCTCAGGATATTGACGGTAACGAAAATGTCTTAGCTCAATACGAGCGTATAATAAAGAATACGCACAATAGCTGATTTTTTCTTTGTAAAAATCATGAGGATTCAGTTGCATAGTCATATTTAGGAAGTCACACGCCAGATTATAAACATTAATACTATTGTAATAGAATTCATGATTGTGTACTGTATATGAATTAATTTATTTTCTAGAGCAAATGCTCTCGTGAGTTTTGAATTCTTCCTGGCGCTTAAGGACAATGCTGTCGATAGAAATTTTCTTTACACACTGAAGTGTCTCTTCTGTTAACAAGATTAAGCGTTTCAGTTTCCGCAAAATGATAAAAAGTTGTCACCAAAGGTCAAAAATCAACTGTTACTGTTTTACATATATTCCAAGATTTGATGATATGTTTCAAAATAAGCTTACAATGGTCATTGTGCCCAAAGAACATGGAAATACCTCAATTTTATATTCCTACAAAATATATAAGACATCTGTCGATAAAATAAGATTAATGCACCTGTAAAAGTGTAAAAAAAATCTATTTTTGACATTTGTGATTGACCCAAATGACCCATTTACTAAAGGAAAAAGATGAGGACCTCCCTTGGTATGACTATTATAAACATGAAAGACATTGACTTAAAAATAAAGGCTGTATGAGCAGAAATGTTTAGATATTTTTTTACACAAGTGACCTTGACCTTAGAGACGCATTACGCCACAAAACCGTTAAAGGTATCCACCTACCAAATATGAACGATATCATTAAATAAATTAAGTAATTATGTTGTTTTTTTTTTTATAAATCCAACTTGGCGTAATAGGTTAACCATACAAGGCGATAAAAAGGGAAAATACTGGGAAAATGGATGGCACATTTATATAACTTGGCAATATCATGTACATTGTATTGATTAGTAAGTGTGAAATTATTAAGCCATTAGTTCAGATAGAACATAAGATATTTCCAACTTGCCGCTTTAGGTTAACCATCATTCATTTTCTAAGTGCTGACAAGGCCGGGCCATACCTTCGTGCAAATGGAAGCCATAGTTATGTAACTTGTCCAGATCATATACTTTGTATGGATTAGTAAGTGTGTAAATTATGAAGTCATTGGTACAGGTGCAACTTAAGAAAAATCCAACTTTCCGTTCTAGGTTGACCTCATACGGACAGACGGAAGGACAGACAGACGGACGGACGGTTCAATTACTATATACCCGGGGGTATAAAATTATTATATAAAATGTTGAATATTATATTTTTAGAATATAAAATATGCGTGTAATTCATTGATGATGATAATCATTTTTGTTATTACTTTGCGCGAAGAATTGTTGTTTGTTTTTTTGTTCTTTAAGATAGTTAGTTTGTTTCGTTGTTCTTTGTGTTTTTATTGTTTTTTACAAAAATAATTAGATCCGATGCCGAAAAACGAATTCATATCATATTTACATTAAAAATATATAGGAATTTGAAATAATAAGGGCATTTAATTTGAGGACAAAGCAACAAGACTTGAATGGAACAGATTGATAATTAATTAGTGTTTTGTTGTCGGAACAAACCTCGATGTTTTTCATTCAAAAATCCACATTTCATAATTTTCCATAGAAGAGTTTCTATTACAATTTGAACAAAAAAAAAATAATTAGAAAAAATGAGAAGATAGACAAAACAAAAAGCTATGTCATATTCTATAGCACTATATAAGTGAGGCAACGATCGTGTTTCGTCAGAAAGTTTTCAGATGCGGACCGTAGCGTCTGCTAAGTAAGTATTAGTTTATTCATTTATTAAATGTTCACCTAGTAGTTAATCATTTTAGAGCATTGCTATTACAAAGAGTTTAGGGAATATATGATTTTTGTTTTTTTAAAAGACTTCACAGTGTTGATAATGATTGCTGGCGGTATTCAATTTTGCATATCAAATTGAAGTAAATGAATCGTTTTAAAGCCTAAAATCACAAGAACGAGTCTACAAAAACAAATGTTATGCTCAATATACGTCTTTATTTAAACGAAAAATTAACATCGAGATGAACATTTAAAAGAAATATTGAAAGATTTCATTTACATTACATTTAACACTACAGACAGAGGTTGATTTCGTTTTTTAATTCTTGAAACTGTATAAATTAATTATTGTTGTCGGAATAGCGTTTTTCTGTTTCATGTTCCGAAAAATAGTAACAGTAAAGACATTTACAATTAATTTCAACAAGCACTATATATGACCGATTGATCGGTGTACCGACGTTTTGCTGATCCTTTAACTTTAGAACACATATGTTGCCATTGTTCTCAGATACAACTCGACTGATTAGAAATTCTTACTTTAATTTTTTCCCGCCATATGAACAATTTAACATATCTTCCACAGCTGCAAAAGGACCTCTTGCACATTTGTATTGTTTTTGTTTTTTTTTGTTGCGCTGCGTCTCATGATTGACGATAATTTTATGACCATTAAGAAAATTGTTTTCAATAATAAAACTGTTGTTGATTATATTAAAGTAAGATAGCGAAAGAACTAAAATTTCACACATACCGTCATAAAACAATTTACAAAAGAAACAAATAATAAAGTATTACAATAGTAAATTCAGTCATATCTAGATAAAACATAGAAATTACAGAGCGGCATTTCGTGGCACTATTTGGCACAAGAGACATCGATCACAATTAACAGACATAATACAACAACATAATATTGTGTTTTGCTATATTTCTTTCCACTTATTCCAAGATGGGTCAGAATGACTTTTCTGTCGTGTCTATGGTATTTGTAATTAAATTCATTTATTTTTGGATTATTTGAATACATTTATTTTTGGATTACTTGAATACTGTGTATAACTTCGTTTTTTTAACTTTTGACAAGCCTTTGTTTTGACAAAACACATGTTTCCTAACGACTCCTTGCCTCTTTTAATACTATTTTTAGTTCCAACAATTTTCAGTATGTGTAAAACATAACTAAAGATGTATTTCTTCATTTATACAGGTTGTTAGTGGAAATGGTGTACTGTGCCTTCTTCAGACCCATTCTTACTGCCAAAAGTGGCGTGAAGTTGAAATCCAGTCGCTTATTGCTATACACTATCATTTCTGTACTCCTGATACTTTTAGTAGTTCAATGTCTGATGAATCTAAACATAAATGTCAACTTGACACTCCGGAGTACCATGGAAACGACAGATGGGAGCGTGATGCATATGAAGAGAATCATCATGATATCGAAAGATCGGAGTCTGAAGACTGGATGACGGATGAAGGGACAGACTTTGCTGACAGTATACTCGAACGATATCGTGAAGTAGAAATTCCTGATGAGTCAGATATTTGCTGTGTAACATGTTCGTGTAATACTTCTTTGTGCAGTGGAAACAATAATTGCTGTCCTGAGATCCTTTTTCACGCTATCGAAGTACCCGCTACCATATTTGAATGCATCCGCCCCGAATTAAATCCACAAAGTAAATATTACGCTGGTTCAGATTTTGCCTATAACATGATCACTTCCTGTGCTAGTACTCCAATAAATTCTTCTTATAAGTACAATGATCTGTATTCGAAAATTCCTGTTTTGAATGCTGCAACAAATACCACATATCAGAATCGTTTTTGTGCATATTGCAATGGTTTAACTGACGATGACTTTTATTACTGGAAGCCGCAAGTTGTTTGCGGCTCAGGACAATTTAATACAAGAAGCCTAGAAACGGTAGTCGGTGATATTCTGTTAAGTGATACGTGTAATTTAGTCTTTGAACCAGTTCCGGCGGAGACCGGAACTTGATGTCACTTTATTCCAATTACTAGATGCAATGTGACTGGTAAATGGGCCAGTTATGACCGAATTATTGAAAGAGCATGTGGTGCTTACACGGCTATCTTTCTGAATACATACAAAAATGTATTTTGCTTTTTGTGCAATGAAATTCTGCCTCTGAAAAAGCTTAGCTGTGTACCAAACCCATTTATAAATATTTCGTTTAAAGTTTTTTCTGAACATTGACATTGAAAACGAAAATTCAGGTAATACGGCAAATAATGATTTAGGGCTAAACGGAATACATCATAACACGTGCACAAAAGACATACTGTACGATCCAATACAGGTATGCATCAAAGTGTTTACTATTTTCTTAAAAGATATGAATCATATCTTGAGTATGTCTTTTGGCGGCTGTGATACGCAGGCATCTACTTTAGTTTCGTTCATCGTTTTCTGGTTCCATCAGAAATATGCCAAGTATTGTAATTGAGCACAACATGTATGTGTGTTCATATCATTCCCACTATTTTCCAGCTTCAATTAAACCGAGGCATTTTTTAAAAAAAAAACTGCTGCATTGTTCCTCTTCTTATAATTATCCTTTTGAGAATTGATAACTAAATTTGAATTATGTAGTTAACGAATATCGTTCCAAACTGCTCGTCACCTCTACTCAATTTGAGAAGACTCAAGCATACTCGAGTTTGAATTTTTGTCAGTTATCCCATGTAAAGCGAGCGACCGCTTTTGTTCAGGACTATTTCTTATTATATTATTATCTATTGATGGCATCCATGACGAATACAGAATTTGAAAGTAGTTAAGCTCTGAATAACATATACAATAAAATACAGTAAACTTCACATATAGCGAACACGGTTATAGCGAACTTCCGGTTATAAGGAACAAAATTTTTTGGCCCGAATTTTGCCCTTCTTTATTTAATGTAAATATTACGGTTACAGCGAACACGGTTATAAGGAATTATCGCTTATAAGGAACTCATTTTTTAGTCCCGATGCCATAAAAAGTACAGAAAATTACACTTTTATAACGAACTCCAAAATATCGGCTATCCGTAAATAGATCACGCATTTTCTACCTTCGTTTTTATCGGCACAGATTAAAACTTGGCCGAATGTAGCGGATATATTAGGAACAAATAATGACGATGACAGTCAATCATCCGAAGACGTGATCTATTTAGATGATCTGCCGGTTGTGTCAAAAAATTAAGCTATTGATTGTATGCACAAGATTAGGTCATACTTCGTGTCTAATGCACATGTTGAAGAAACAGTTTTTAAAAGTTTATTGGAAATTGAATTTAACCCGAAGAGTTGTAAACATTCCTAAACTAAAATTAGCGACTTCTTCAAAGCAAAGTGATTATTTTTGTGCATGATACTATATTGTTAATAACTAACAATATTGCATATATGGTACATATCATATATACATGTAATCTTATAGATATATTTATACATAAAAATTATATTAAAAAGAAACATCATTGCAATTATTCCTTTTTTTTTCTTTATTAAATCAATATAAGGGAGACAACATTGACGAAAACCCAAGAGTTATCTTTCTTAATTAAGTGCTCTTCAAAATCGAGGACGATGGTAAACAATTAGTTCGTTATATGTAAACTGTTCGCTATAAAAACTTCTAATACAAGGAACTAATTCGCTATATGCTTACAAGGAACTCCGGATATAAGGAACAGATTTCGAATGTCCCAATGAGTTCGTTATAAGCGGAGTTTACTGTACGTACATGTATCATTATCTGTTTTCCATTCTCCTTTGATTTTCAATACAGAAATTATATCGGTCTGAGAGTTGTCCATCGCCTATTTGAAAACGGTTTTGAGTTTTAAAAATTGACCATTGTTATGGGTAATATTCTAAAGTGATTTATTTCTTCTGATTAAAATGACAAATAGGTGGAAAAAGTCGATGAACAACGTTCAGATAATAGTACGATTTTAGAATGACATACACAAATAAGAGATATTACAAACAACAAATCAGGCCCGACGGCTGCTTTTTAGCTCAACTATTCGTAGAACAGGGAGAGCTATTGTATTTACCCAGGCTTCGGCGTCACAAATTGGTAAAGGTTTTGCGTGCAAGTTGGTATCTTGAAAACTACTGAAGGGAATGAGTTGAAACTTCATACACTTATTTGAGAACATAAAACGAGTTCACTATCCGAGTGATGTAGATAACGGCACTGTTTATTCCTTAACTAACGCTTTTTATAGAAGTAGTTAAATGTAAAATGAAAAATAGAACAGTCGCACATACAATGTTCCCCTTTTCTGTTTGTTAACCATATGGTTACCTTTCCTGTTACCTTGTGTGTCAAAACATTCTGAAGCTGCGTTTTGCCAATGGTGCTCCCTATTGTTGGCTCTGTACTCTCATATTATGATTAAATATTGTCATGGTGCTTTTTTGTATTTCAGGGATTTCATGGTGTTTTTTGTTTGTATTTCAAGGAAAATGTGTAAAATATGATAAACAAGATCAACAAGGAAAGGCGGCGTTCAATGAACGCAACCCCCATATGACCAAGCAACAAGAACCCATGGCAAGGAGCCCAGGCGGACCCCAAACATAAAAAGGACAGGGCAAAGACACGTTAATCATTAAATCATAAATAATTTGTAACTGATTAGGAATTCAAAGAAAATAATTATAGGCCCACAAAGGGGAAGGGGACAGGAGACCGGGGGAAGGGGGGGGGGTGTTAATGAAAGAAACAAAAACTAGAGGCAATGGGGAAGATACTTACCGTAGACGGAAAACAACAAGGGACACAAGCAAAGGTGTCACCAAAACAGTATGAAACAACATAGACATACATCTGAGGAACACAGTGGGGCGCCGCCTTGGAACGGTCAGCAGCATAATAATGACTGCTGGGGAGTTTAAACCGGTTAATGGTGCACCAAACCTCGCTCTTAGCCCCACCATGTTCCTATAAACGAGACAGTGTAAATAAAATGAATCCCCGCTAAGTGAAATTCTAACAGTTGTCATGGTTACAAAAGGTTAAATAAGTAAAACACTAAAATGATCATGTAGAAACATATAAAAGTAAACCCAATGACCATAACAAAAGTACTCAATGTCCTAAAAGAAGACAGAGCAACAAGAAAATCACCTACAAGGGCCCGACGAAGCAAGGCAGAAGACGAACATTAAGACAATTCAGTCCCAAAGGGCTTTACGAACTATCCATCATAGAGTCTCCCACTTGGTCCGTCAGATGCAATCAAAAGAGGAAAGCGTAGTGTCCAACTGTAAAAGGGTTGAACACTAAACATGCAGTATGTCTTAAAATAGTAGGGTCATAATCTATTTTAATAAAACGTTTAATGATTTTAGTAAAAACAGCAGAAAAATTACCATGACCCAAAATCTTACGAAGTTTGTAAATCACATCGCCATAAAAACCAGGCTGGTTAATCCCTTGTCGCAGAAGAGTTTATAAATCACTATTAAATTTAGAAATTAAATCAAAGTTACGATTGTAAAAATTAGTAAAATATTTCGTAATTTATGATAGCGGTAGCCCTGTTTTAGAAGCTTGCTGGTAATAAAAATATTCCGCTCGTTGAAATCCTTTACGTTGCTACAAGCTCTAGCGAATCTAATTAACTGAGAAACATAAACCTCGTAAGATGTTGCATGGGGTACGTCTCCATCTAAATGTGGATAATTAACTATACAAAAGTCAAAGTCATCTCTTTTATCATTAATTTTTGTGTGAATAGAATTGTTGTTGATAGTAATATGAAGATCCAAAAATGATGTACTAAAATTTCAAGAGTTCGTTTTATTAAGTTGTAGTTCATGCGGATAAATGTCAGACACCATTTGATCAAAATAAGGATTATCTAAATTAAGAATATCATCAAGGTATCTGGAAGTATTATTAAATGCGACTATAACATCTTGTTGTTTCTCTACAGAGAGACTCAACATAAAGTCTCTTTCATAGCAGTACAAAAAAAAAATCGGCGACCAGGGGTGAACAATTAGTACCCATAGGAATTCCTATGATCTGTTTAAATAGGGTATTACCAAACTTGACATAAATGTTGTCTAAAAGAAAAGAGAGTGCTCTACAAACTTCGTCTGTAAACCTTGTTTGCAGGGGCTTTAAATCTTTCATCGGTGGAAAATGTGTCAACATTGTGGACAAGATAGCAGGAGTAGCATATGACGTATTTTTCAAGATTACAACCTTAAGTGAACATTCTCTTTCAGGTGAACATGTTACGGAAGTAATCGAAAAGCTGAAAGAAAATTTTGTTTCCTTTTTTGAAAATGAAAGCATAAAACCTTTTACAATTTTTTTTTCTTTAAACAGTCTGAAACTCATTCCGGCGACAAATACTCAAATACTACCGTTGATTTTATAGTACTATATATTCAATTTTACATTTCAGTTTTCGCACCGGTAGATATATCAGTCATTGAATCAATCTACAACTATCACGACTCTATGCTTCATGTCCAATCAAAAAATCAACAAAAAGAATTTGAACTATCTGTTGAAATAGATCTTTTCAAGACGGAAACCAATAATCATAACTCTTCTTCTCTGGCTTTTTCACTAACTGATTACAAAGATAATGTATCGCTAACTAAATTTGCATAACATGATGCAG
This sequence comes from Ruditapes philippinarum, assembly GCF_026571515.1. Classification (NCBI taxonomy): domain Eukaryota; kingdom Metazoa; phylum Mollusca; class Bivalvia; order Venerida; family Veneridae; genus Ruditapes; species Ruditapes philippinarum. The sequence continues at coordinate 121,992 of NW_026862835.1, read as the reverse complement.
AAAATGACCTTACTGAAAGACCGGCAAATGTTTTGCTCCCAACTCAAAATTGTATGCTTTTACAATTAACGCTTCATTTTATCATTTGTTACGCTACCCATGGGGCATCTTTATCCAAGAGCTTAATAGAGAATTCAAGAAAAACGAGTATATAGCAGAATCTGGTAGTAAATATACAGAAAATAATATACAAACAGAACCGCACTTGCTTATCTGCAGAGATAAAATCCAACCGTTATTTGAAGCATTTGTAAATGATCTTTCTGATAAATCCGGATTCAAAAAGTCTCATTTATATACTTATGTCTGTTTCCTTTTATCGATGTTTATTACTTCATATCCATTACATTTTGAGATATAAAAAAATCATATATATAAAAATATTATTTTGCAAACGTCTTTTCTTAGAAAGCGTTAAAATAATTCATCAAATTTTTCTGATTTGTGTTGTACAGTTTTATTTTTTGTATCTTGGGGACCTTTAAAGTTTCCAAGTGAAGCACTTAAAATGAAAAAAAAATGAAAAGAATAATAAATAAATATACTCAGAATTATATTGATAATAGATAGTTTGTGCGGTTCAAGTCTTTTCATTTTTGGGTCAGATTGGCAAAAAGAAAAAAAGGATTATTCTGGATAAAGAGATTGAGAAAATGATCTGAAAATTTGCACAGAAATTTATTGGTCCAGATCTGCATCAAATGGTACATAAATCTATGAAAATTTCCCCAGTCCCTGTCATAAAAAAACCTCGGTGGTGTCCCTTTTAAAAGATCAGTTATACATGCATTTATACACATACACGACTATACAAATATATTTACACTTCTACATTGATTTTGATAATTTGTGTAACAGTAACTTTGCAAACATTAGAGGAGGGTCAACATATTTACGTGTAAAACTCGTCATTTATTAAGACGTTTCAAGTCACCCTTGTGGACGCGGCGACGTAATATAAGGGAATATGGTCGGAAGTCACCCTTGTGGACGGGGCGACGTAATATAAGGGAATATGGTCGGAAGTCACCCTTGTGGACGGGGCGACGTAATATAAGGGAATACGACAAGGGCGGGGCGACGTTATATAAGAGAATATGGTCGGAAGTCACCCTTGTGGACAGGGCGACGTAATATAAGGGAATATGACAAGGGCGGGCGACGTAATATAAGGGAATATGGTCGGAAGTCACCCTTGTTGACGGGGCGACGTAATATAAGCGAATATGACAAGGGCGAGGCGACGTAATAAAAGGGAATATGGTCGGAAGTCGGCAAATGCTCAATCCGATGATCTGTTAGTTGAAAAGCAGATACATTAATTTCTATATCATCATTCATCTTTGTATCATAATTAATGTCTATAAGACAAAGCGTGGATATTGTTGTTGGTTGTTTTGTAATATTCTAGACTGTTTCTGAAAATGTGCAAAATATCACTTCGTTTTTATTTATGATATTTCAATTTATTTTGAATTATTATTACATGTATATTATGTACTAAACTTAATAGAGTAGTTCAATAAAATAGTTATTTAAACCGTCAGCAGTAGTTTCTTTTCATTTTGCATCATATGATTGTTATTTTATTGATTAAGTAACAGTAACGAGCACATGCTTTGTGGCATCATTAGATGAATGCAGTCGGGTATATTTCACTCCTTACCTCTACTTTAAAAAGTATCTAAACAGGCTAGAATTACTGTACTGTCAATTTCATTAAAAGTGGTGGTCGTTGGTTCAGACTCTAGAAGGGACAAATGCTTTTTATACTATTTTTGATGCTATCATTTTTTTCTTTGAACATTTATTCACGTAAAATTTTAAGATGCATTTTAGAAAAAAAGTGTTTAATGTTACATATATTATTTAATATTTATAGTTATTTAAATGTCATTTTGGTGAACCGAGTCATCTGGCACCGCTTCCCCCAATTCCTTATGAAATTTCTAGCCTGTGTAAAACGAACGTGAACACCAGTCTGATCTGAAATAAATATTAATATCCAATGTCGGATTTTTGCTTCGTGGGCGTAAGGCGAAAACACGAAAACACGACAAAGTGTCCACTTAAATTCGTGGTACTTTCACTACGCTGGGTGCTAGGCAAAGACACAAAAACACAACAAAAAATGATCACTTTGTCGAAATTTCGTTCTTTCGCGTGGCGCTCCGCGGGATGAAAATTCGACAAACTCTTTTGTTTTCTTCTGGTGTCCTGCAAAGCGGAAGGACAAAGCGACCAAACGTTTATGCCGGGTGCTTTTCTATGCCCTAGCACATTGACGTTTGTTTTCAAACTTACCTTAATGATATTGAAAGATAATTATGTAGAAATTGATGGTGTACACAACACAAAGTGGCAAAACTAAATCGTTTATGGCAAGTGATGTAAATTTGATCAATGAAAAATATATGCATGCTTATTTATTTCTTTTTCTTTCTTCATTTATTTGATATTTAAAGTATAACAATACAAACATACACATTAATATACAATTCATACACTCATACCTATTTTTTCAAAAACAAAAAACACTACATAAGTATGAAAAAACATCCATTCACTCCATATTTCTACCATATATTCATTCATTTCGAATAATAGAAAGAGTATTTCAGATAAAGGAACTGAAAATTTTAAGTATATTCAAAGACATTTTAACATTATTTTGAGTAAAAAGGGACAATGCAAAAAAGAACGAAATTTGAAGTAGATTAAATATATTTATTTTTGTTCGCTAATATTTGTACGTTTTCCGATTTTTACCTTATATGGTTATGGTCAGTGAGCCATGCACTGACTGTATACGTAAACCAGTGTTATAGGTGTATTGGTCATTCGACGCAATACTGGGCAATAGTTAACATCAAGTTTACACGACACAGTATACATGTCAGACAGCGGGATAGAAAATGCTGGTTGCTCACGTGGTGGAGCTTCATTACCAGGAGAAGGCGGTAAGTCCCTGGGGGATTCTGCTATAGAAGCGTTTTCGCTATTAAAACTTATCTTGACTCTCAGTTAAAAGATTTCAAGAATGATTTAATTGATATTAATCAATCTCCTCAGAACAAGAAAACTGTGAATTTGAAAAAGGAATCGAATAAAATACAGCATGCATTTAATTCCGATATTTTAGAAGGTTTGGAAGCTTTACGTAGACAACGTTTACCACGTGTTTCGCTTGACATTGTTGACAGTTTAAGCTCAAAGTTGAAGCATAGAAATAAGCTTATTCAAGTGGCAGATAATTCCCCCGGGGGCTGGCTTACCGTGCAAGAGTACGAGAAGCCCCAACTAGGCTCAGACAGCGAAGATGAAAAGAAACTCAGGCAGGCTGAAGCCAGGGCCGTCAAAAAGCTTAAAGCTTCCAAACCTAGTTCTAGTTCGTCTTATCATCCTTATAAGAATGTTAATTCTTCTTTTTCACGCAACAACGCCGGTAATGCTGTTCAAGTTGGATTTCGTCGGGAAGACGATTCCTTTCGCCAAGATTCATCGTGGGGAGTTCCAGCTCAGTCCTTTCGTTCCCAACGCCACAGCACCGGAAAAGACATGTGCTTCTCATGTGGTCAGCGAGGTCAATTCCGCGCAGAATGTCAAGCAGCCGAAAGTCAACGTCGAGTCAGGTACTACTACGCCAAGCCGTCTGCGGCCTCAGCCTCAGCAGTTGCAGACTCCAAGCCAATCGATAAATGATGAGTATTTTGATTTTTTGTTAGATAAGGACTTTTTTGAGTATGAAGAAAGTCATTTTTTGCCGGACATTAAAAATTTAAAAAATGTTAAAGGCAGATTGAAAACACATATTGAATTTTGGAAGTTAATTGGCGCTAATCAAGAAATTTTAGATACAATATCTTTTGGTTACAAATTGCCTTTTATTAGTGTTCCTACACCTTCTTTTTCTAAGAATAACAAATCTGCTATAGACAATTTAGATTTTGTGGAATCTGCTGTATTCGAGCTTGTAAAGAAACGTTGTGTGATTGAAACTCCTTTTAAGCCACATACTGTTAACCCTCTTACTGTTTCTATTAATAAACAGGGTAAGAAAAGATTAATTTTAGATTGGAGGAAAATTAATTTGTGCTTATGGAAGGATAGTTTTTCTTTTGAAGACTGGAAAGTTGGTTTAGAATATTTTGAAATGGGCTCTTTTTGTTATAAATTTGATCTCAGTCAGGGTTATCACCATATTGATATTTTCCCTCCCAATCGAACTTTTCTAGGGTTTTCTGTGAAAGGGAAATACTACTGCTTTACAGTACTTCCGTTTGGCGGTAGTACTTCCGGTTTTATTTTTACTAAGGTGTTACGTGAAATGGTTAAATATTGGATGACAAACGGCATTAAAATTGTTATGTTCCTTGACGACGGGTGGGGTACCAATTCTTCTTACGACAGTACTTTATCAGATGTTAAGTTTGTCAAAAACAGTTTGGTAAAAGCAGGTTTTGTTATTAATGAAGAAAAATCAATATGGGTACCGATTCAACGTTTAGAATGGATTGGTATTTTTTGGGATAGTGTTAATTTTTCTATAAGAATACCAGATAGGAGAATAACAGATTGTTTAAGTCTTTTACATTTCATTTTAGATCACCAGCACTTGGTGTCCGCCCGTATTTTAGCACAATGCGCCGGGAAGATCGTTTCTATGAAACCAGTTTTCGGTAATTTGGTTAGATTAATGACACGGTTTATGTATATAATAATAGAGAGTAGAGTTTCGTGGGAAGGTCGTTTTACATTAGATCAAAGCCATCCATGTTTACAGGAAATAAATTTCTGGTTAAACAATATCGAAAAATATAATAACAGGCGTTTGTCCGGATACGTTCCTGTCGAAACTTTGGTTTATTCCGATGCTTCGGATACAGCTGCTGGCGCTTACATTGTTAAATGTAGAAATAGCGTTTTTCATTCAGTTTGGTCGCGGTGTGAAATTCTCAAGAATTCAACTTACAGAGAACTTAAAGCTGTCCGGTTAGCTTTGAATGCATACGGTCACATGTTACAAGGTAAATCAGTTAAATGGTTTTCCGATTCGCAGTCATGCGTTCATATTGTTCAAAGCGGATGTACTAAAGTCGATTTACAAAACGAGGCTGTACAAATCTTTAACACTTGCATACAGAACAATGTGGATTTAAAAATCCAGTGGGTTCCAAGAGAATATAATACAGTCGCGGATAATATTAGTAAGTTTTCAAATACCGACGAATGGGAAGTGTCAAAAGCATTTTTTGAGTACATCGATTCTATGTGGGGGCCTCATGATATTGACCGTTTTGCACATTTTAAAAATCACAAAACATTGAGATTTAACTCTCTGTTCATGGATGTTGACACTGAAGCTGTCGATTGTTTTACTCAAGACTGGGGCTCAAGTTATAATTGGTTGGCCCCCCCCCTGTATACCTAGTTTCTAAAGCAATTTTGCACGTGTTGTATTGTCGTGCACGTGCTACTCTCGTCGTTCCAAAATGGCCAAGTTCACCTTTTTGGCCAATTCTCTTCGGTTCTTCTGGATTAAGAATTGATGTTGTTCATGAAATTCTCGAATTTGATAATGCGAAAGATATCTTCACCAGTAACATTTCAAAATGTATATTTGATTCACGACGTTTTAAAAGTAAAGTTCTGGCTATGAGATTCGAATTTTAATATTCTTACTCTTTATACATGTATACGTGCGTGTTAACGTATGTCAAAAAAGAATATGCAGCATAGATTAAGAGTCCCTGTGTTATTCTGTATTTTAAAAGAATGTCGCGGAATGCGACGGTCCGCTGAATGCGGTAAGTGTGGCGATTGTCCGCAAAAAAAAAAAAAAGTGGTGGAGGTTTTTCCTGTCGCGGAATGCGATTGTCCGCTTAAGGCGGTGTAGTTATTGGGTCGCGGAATGCGACTTTCCGCGGAATGCGGAGTTGTTTGGTCGCGGAATGCGACGTTCCGTGCAAGGCGGAGTTATAAAGTTGAATAAGGCTACGAAGTACGAATCAATTTTGAGTCGTAGACAAGTTTTAATATTGTAAACTTTATTATTAAGTTTTGCACTTATTTGATTTTCTTTTTGTTTATACATTTTGCAGATATATTCAAAATTGGATTTTGGAGGGATATGGATTATTTAAATGTTCATCCCGATCTGAAATCAGCGCACAAAAACATAAAATGTCTTTGTAAAAATTCAAAAGCCAAGAACACTTTAAAAAGCTACGAAGTTTACTTCAAAAGATTTTGCGTGTGGTGTCAAAAATATGATTTTATTCCCGTCCCTTGTAGTGATTATACGTTGTCATTGTATATTTCCCATATGCAGAGTGATATTCGTTCTGAATCCAAGTTAAATTCAATTTTGTATGGCATTTCGTTTGCTCATAAGCAAAGTGGTTTTAAAGATCCGTGCAGTTCAAAACTTGTGAGTTATGTCAAAGAAGGCATGATGAGGTCTATTGGAAAGAAACATCAGTCTAAGAAACCTTTAAATAAAACCGACATTGAGAAAATAATTACTACATTTGGCAACGATAATTGTTTAATAAACAAACGTTTTGTAGCCATGTCCGTTTTAAGTTTTTATGTTTTTTTGAGATTTAGCGAAGTAGTTTCTTTAAGAAGATCGGATATTGTATTTGAGGACGATTGTATTAAATTAAAATTGAGATCTTCTAAGACTGATCAATTTGGCGCCGGTGCATCAGTGTGTATAGCTAAAACAGGAACCGATTTTTGTCCTGTTCGTTGCCTAGATTATTATTTAACAGCTGCAAAAATACATGATAATTCTGACGATGTTTTGTTTAGAAATGTTTATTTTTCCAAGAAAACCGGTATGCACATGCTAAGAAAAGGGAAAAGTATTTCCTATTCAAGAGCTAAACAAACTGTCATCCTTAGGTAACGACAGTCGCAAGTATGGGTTACATTCATATCGGTCGGGTTGGGCTACTACTGCAGGTATTAATGGCGTAAGCGACAGATTGCTAAAGAAGCATGGTCGCTGGAAAACAGAAGTTTCTAAAGACAAATATATACATGAAAGCGAAAGCTCTATAAAGTCAGTTTCTTTAAAAATGAGTTATTAAATTACCCCGTGCCCGTTCTTTTCCTTCGACGCTTTATCCAGTATTGGTCACTCCTATTTAGTCGTTGTTGTCATTTTTCCTTACGATAATAATGTTTAGACAATAAATGATTTATGTTTGGCTGAAGGAACTGAAAGAAAACATAAATATATTTATTTTTGTTCGTCAATATTCGTACGTTTTCCGATTTTTACCTTATATGGTTATGGTCAGTGAGCCATGCACTGACTGTATACGTAAACCAGTGTTATAGGTGTATTGGTCATTCGACGCAATACTGGGCAAAAGTTAACAACAAGTCCCACCAACCCGACCCATAAATGTATTTGCTCGTTAACAGTGTTCTTTTTAGCTTATAAAGTTAATGAATCACATATTGATATTTGTTGATTATATACATGTTTTACAATATCTTTATCTGTTTCAGATAAACAATTTTCTGTTGTTTCAAGTGTGACAGTATTAACGCGTGATTGTGCAGTACGTGTGTAGCGGTTTCATGAACTGTTATCGCATTAAGCGATTGTTATCGCATTAAGCGATACTTGTGTTTTTTCCAATCTGTTTATGTATAAGTGCACGGACACATTTACCACTCATTCCTCGTGGTTAATTTTTTTTATCATGAAACTAATGTGCGTTTGAGTTTATGTTTGTTTAATAAACGCTTTGTCCAGTATTGGTCACTCCTATTTAGTCGTTGTTGTCATTATTCCTTACGATAATAATGTTTAGACAATAAATGATTTATGTTTGGCTGAAGGAACTGAAAGAAAACATAAAAAACATTTAACATTATTTGGTGTAAAAATAAGGAGAGAGAGAAAAAAACAACAAAGAAAATGTCAGAGAAAATATACATACACAAACATACACACAGACATTCAAAAAGGATACTTTTTTCCTACATACATACAAAAACATACATACAATCGCAAAAAAAGGAGACAAAAAGGAACAAGTGAGCTAATTTCAATTAATTTTCTTACGTTTTATGGTTTTGAATTTATTTTTAACTTTCCCTTACTGTTGGTTTGTAGGTTAGAGCGTTAAACAAGTTACCCCAATTTTGTTTGTGTGATTCAACGTTATCATTTAGAAAGGCAATTTCCTCTTCAATTTGTATTCTCAATAGCAAAAGGTTTTTGAAAATATCAAAAGTTGGTTCATGCTTTTGGTTTTTCATTTTAAGGATAAAATATTTCATAAGTATGATGATATAATTTACTAAAATACTATTAATATTGTTTTTCAGTTCTCCAAAAAACACTGTTTCTAAATTATATGAGAAAACAATATTGATTGATAAGAGAAAAGAATGTAATTTTGACCATAAATTTTGTACAATAGTACATTCCCAAAAAAGATGGTAAAGCGTTTCTAAATTGCTACCACAAAAATCACATAAATTTGAATTACAAACGCTATACTTAAATAACATTGTATTAGTTGGAATAAGTCTATGAATAAATTTGTATTGAAAATTTCTCAATGACACGTCTGTATTACTTTTAAATGGAACCATATACATTTTTTGCCAATCCAGCTCAGTTTCTATTTCTTTTTCCCATTTCTCTTCATTTGTATTTTTGAACCTTTCATCATTTTCAAGTTGAATATTATATAAAAGCTTATTTGTAGATTTTGATTTTTTAACTTTATTTAGGAGTGTATCTTGTACATCGTTATAATTTCTTGTAGATTTCAGACTATCAAGATATCCTTTTGGTATATTATTCACAAGCGTGTAATATTTTAAAAACTCGGCATTTCCATACCATAGATATTTTAAGGTCTTCAAATTTGTAGAGTTCATTTTTCCTATAATCATATAGATGTTCTAAATATAGAATACCTTTTTGATGCCATGTTTTATATTACACCAATTTATTATCAATTTTAATATTCGAATTATTCCATATTATAGGTTTAAGGTTATCTTTTTTATTATTGTGTTCTTGTTGAATATGAAACCATGACGAAAGCACATTGTCTATGAATGAATTATGAGGAAAAAGCTTATTGATATCTGATTTCGAAAGATTACAGTCAAATATAAGGTCATTTCCATACTGTTTTATCTTTTGATTTATAAAAAGTTTCCATAATCCTTTATTGTCCTCATTTATATATCGTTTGACCCAATTTGCCTTTACTGCATTTAAAAAAGTATTAATATCGATCATTTTTAAACCACCATTTTTAATATTAAGTTTTAATGTTTTACGTTTGATTTTTTCTGGCTTGCCATCCCAAAGAAACAAAAACATTGCTTTAATTATTTCTTTTATCTTATTACTTGATGGGTTTTCTAAAACTGAAAATGGATATAACAGTTTAGGTAAGGCAAATGTTTTTATTACCATCACTTTACCCATAAGGGTCATTTTGTTTTCTGTGTTGCCATTGTTTTAAGCAAATAAAAAAGTTTCTTAGTTTTGGTTCTTAATTTATATCTGTATTTATTTTGTAATTAGACGAGAAAAGAATACCTAGAGTTTTTGCTGAATCAGATGTCCAATTGAATTTTTTATGTTTACAATGCTCTACATCACTTTTTGTGAGCGACCCCACTCGTAGAACTGTGGATTTTTTTGTATTAAGTTTTAAGCCAGAGATTTTGCTAAATTCCGTTATGACATATACAAGTTTTTCAAAAGACTTCACTGATCCATCATTAACAAATGTTGCATCATCTGCAAAAAAAGATTGCTTTATTGTTTTGTTCGCGATTTCTATTCCTTCAATTTCACTATCTTTTTCTATGAAATTTGATAATATTTCTATACATAAAATAAATAACGGAGATGATAATGGACATCCCTGACGTACTCCCCTTTCTATATTAAAAGACTCTGAAAAATGTCCATTATTGATAACTACGATATATCAGTATAAAAGATTTTAACCCATTTTATAAGATCTTTGCCAAAATTAAATTTATCCAGTGTATCAAATATAAATTGATGGCTTAGACTGACGAATGCTTTTTCATAATCAGCAAAGAATAATAAACCCGGTTTAATTTCTTTCTGCAGATGTTCAATAATTTCAAAAATCAGCCTTACATTTTCACCAATATATCTATTTTTCATAAAACCAGTTTGATTAAAACTTAATATAGACGGCAGAACTTTTTTTATTATATTTGAAATTGTTTTGTTGCAAGTTTATAATCAAAATTGAGCAAGCTTATTGGTCTCCAATTTGAAATATCTGTAAGATCTTTATCCGGTATAGAGTAAAGGATATTATACCTTGTCTTTGAAGTGTTGTTAATTTTGTAGTATCAAAAGAGTAATTTATCGAAGCTAGATAATAGTCTTTTATGCTATTCCAAAATCATTTATAGAATTCAACTGTTAAACCATCAGATCCTGGACTTTTATTATTTTTCATTTCTGATAAAGCTATTTTACATTCATATTCATAAATTTTCCCTTCACATGTGATCTTTTCTTCTTCATTCAATAATTTTATTTCTGTATTAAAGAAAAATAATATTTGAGTTTTGAGAAGTTCTATATCTATACAAACATTCATAAAAGGATTTTTCTTCTTTTAATATTTCTTTTATTTCTGTTATTTCTTTATTTTCTACTTTTAATGTATGTACAACTTTTTTCTCGGCTTGCCTTTTTTCTAAGTTTGCAAAATATTTACTATTTTTTTCGTTATGTTATACATGAATAGCTCTTGCTCTTAAAATTGAGCCATTTACACGATATTCATAAATTTCATCAAGTTTTTGTTTTTTTAATAAAATTTCATTTTTTAACTTATTTTCATCTTCACTTTCTTTATAGGAATCAGTTGTTAGTATTTTTCCTTCTAATTGTTTTATTTCATTGATCAAATTTAACTCTTGTTCTTTTTCTTTCTTTTTCTTAAAACTTGCATAACGTATTGTTTCCTTTCTTATTGCACCTTTTATTATTACCCACAAAGTATTTGGATTGGATGTTTTATTTATTTCTGCTGTTGTTTGAATAATTTCCTTAATTTGACTTTGATAAACTTCATCTAATAATAAAGCACTGTTCATTTTAAAGTATCCAGGTCCATTTTGCATTGCTTTATCATTAATTGTCAAAGTGACTAGAGAATGATTTGTTTTAAAGCCATGTGAAATAATACTTTTTGAAATGATGTTTCTAAGCGAATCGGATATAAGAAAGTAATCAAGTCTACAGTATATGACTGGTTTTCCGTTAGAGTGCCATGTAAATTGCCTCTTTTCGGGGTGTTTAAAACGCCAAATGTCAATTAGATTACGTGTTTCAATTATGCTTTTTATCTTATCTCTACATTTTCTACTTGTATGAAGATTTCCATTCTTTTTATCCAAAGATGTATTAATTACTGTATTGAAATCGCCACCGATTAAAATGTTCTTGTCGTCATTTTCAAGAATAAACTTTTCAAGTATATCAAAAATATATATGTTATCATCATTTGGTCCATAAATATTAATCATTGTGAAATCTTTGTCATTTATTTTTACTTCAATCATTATTAATTTTTCTATAATCAATTCTTTTTTTATTTAAAATTTTAATATTACAATCGTTTTTAATCAAAAATGCAACGCCTGCTTTGTTAGATTTATTTCCACTGAAAAAAGTTGTGCCATTCTATTCATTTTTCAAAGGTTCATATGGATTTGTTAAGTGGGTTTCTTGTAACATATAAATAGAATATGGTTGTGAATCCAGCCAATTAAATAATTGTTTTCGTTTTTGACTATTTCTTAACCCTCTAACATTTAAAGTAACTATTGTAGTTTCCATGAAGGGTAAACGAACATCATACTTAAAAGTATAAAACCATAATACACAAAAAACAAAACAAGCTCACCTATTAACTGAAAAAAAACCAATTACAAAAACAAACTGTTGATTGTTTTTCATTTACATGTATTGTGATCCATATATTGCTAACCTCAAAAACTATACAAAGTAGACTTTAAAAAAGTGAGAGAATTATAAATGCAATTTTATTAAGCAATCAATATATGTGCTCTTTTGCTAACTCTTATTTTCTAACTTTATATAGTATGCTTTTTATTACTTTAATATAATAAACTTCAGTAAATAATGCTTCCACAAATAAAACAAAAATATTCTTAATTGGATACATTTAAATGTAAAACTCATGTTAACTTGTTATCTATTTTGTAATTATTTTATTTTATTATAAAAAATTATTTGAGTTGTTTCTTATACTTTAGAAGTGTACATACAATTTCCATGTATATTAGTTCAGTATTTAACTTTTTTCTTTTTGCTCTGTGGTATTGTACGGCAAAATTCGAAAGTTGTATTGAGAAACAACATAAGTGAGAAAAAATAACCTTTTGAATGTGTTCTATTCATAATAGAAAAAATATAACAAAAACAACAACAACAAAAAAAAAAAATACAAAAAAATACAATCTCTTGCTTATATGCCTTTTAAAGAAAAATGAAAAGTCGAAAAGAATATAAAAGACATACAACATGGATTGTAAAACTAATGGTATTGTTTATCTATCTATGTCACTTATTTTTCATAAAAAAAATCTGAAAAGAATAAAAAATATAGTATCAAATATTTTATCACCAAAATTAAATAAGATAAAGTAAAAATTTAACCTTTTGAAAAGTTAGAGTAAAATACTACCCTTATTTAAAAAAAACAACAATCACTTACTTGTATGCCTTTAAAAGAAAAATGAAAAGTCGAAAAGAATATAAAAGACATACAACGATTGTTAAACAAGTGGTATATTTTTTCTATGTTACCTATTTTTCATAAAAAAATATCTGAAAAGGTTAAACATTATAGTATCAAAGATTTATCACCAAAGTTAAATATGATAAAATAACAATACGAATCTTCCAAAGTTGCATATAGTATGACCATTTGTATCGTGTTTTAAATATAGTTGTTTTATTTTGAACTCAAACACAACATAATACAGCATGTTGGATCTTATAAATTTAAAAACACAATCATAAACAAAAACATAACATTGTTTTAACTGAAGCATATTTACTTTCAAATTAACCATTTTTGTGTGACCATGTACAGCTTATTTATTAAAAAGCATAATGTGAAGCTTGATAAAGGCATAAAGATAAAAAAAAACATATCTTTCAAAGCTTTTTTTCATTTTGTTTACCAACTATTTACCAACTTTCAAAGATATTCGAGATTCAGATATTTTTACATTATTTTCGTTGTTTTTTTTACACAACAATAGATTTTCATGCATGCAAAAAAAATTATTATAAACTATTTTGTATTCAAACTGAAGCTGTGTATCTTAATTGTATTGACAGTTATAAAAATGCACATCACATGCCACTTAACTGTTATAATTGTATACATACAATATTCCCACAGGTTCTTGAATTTTCTGTTTGTTTAGATTTTTTCTGTTGTATATTTTGGGTTCAGTTTGTTCATATACATATGTTTATCGAATATTATTCCATGAAATGTTGAGCCACTTTTGATAATCTGGATAAGGAACATAAATCACATTTCCATATCTATTTTTATAGAATATTTTTCCATCTTTTGTCCAAACTGATTGGACCTCCATTTGGGTTACTTTTTATATCACCATTAGCACATGCATATTTATACGTGTAAGGTCTTCACTCACAAATATTTTGCTCCCTTTCAAATGTTTCTTATTCCTGATAACTAAATCTCTTTTCATCCTTGAAACAAATTTCACAATAATTTGCCTAGATCCTATTTATTTCTAAGGATAACGAAAATTTCTTGGCTTAATCTGAGTGTATAATCAAATATACGCATAAAAACTAAATTTTTTGTAAAAAATCTTATGGATTCAGTTGTGTCCCCTCGAATAGGTAACCACACGCCAGATTGGAAACATCCATACTACTAATTCATGATTGTATACAGCATAGAACTGTATTTATTTTTTCTAGAACAAATGCTCTCGTGAGGAGGTTTAAACTCATGCTTGCGCTTTTTAAAGGACAACGCTGTCGATAGGGATTATCTTTACACATTGAAATGTGCCTTCTTTAACTAAGATTACGCGTTTGTATTTTCCGCAAAATGATGAAAACATGTCACCGAAGCTTAAGTATGAACTGTGTAACATGTATTCCAAGAGTTGATGACTTCTTGCCAAATTAGCCAACTTAAAAGGGCCATTATGCCCAATAAATACCTTAATTTCCATTTCTTAAAAGGTTTTGTTTTTTATGTCTTGTCATCGTTTCCTTAAAGTTATTCATTAGCCACTTACCTTACAACTTATCTTTTGATGAAGTGTACCTTCTGTAACCACGATTACGCGTTTGTATTTCCCGTAAACTGATGAAAACATGTCAACAAAGCTCAAGTATGACCTGTAACTGTTTTAGTGATTTAGTATTTAGGATGGAAGTTAAAATACTACGTTGTTTACATTTTGCTAACTTTATAACGAATAATTTCACATTAAGTGCTACTTTTTTCAGGTAGTAAGCATCTTAACTTCTCAATAAACATAATCTAAATGTTGTTAAAATCATATTTACCTTTTCTTAGAATGAAAACAAATATTCCTTTCTGAGGCATAATGTGCCGATAGTAATTATACATATAAATAGAAATTTACTTATTATCAACAATAAAAAGAAGAAAAGAGAGTTGAGCTATATGCAAATAGGTAATTTTTTGAACTTTTGCAGGACACTAAAAATAAAAGGTTTTGAAAAATAAAAAATAGAGGCATATCTGGGGAATAATGGGCCTTTATTACTCGTATAAAGGAATTGTGCAATTCAAATAAATAAATATTCTATGGATGATATGCTGGTTTATCTAATAAATTAGTATAATGAGTTGTTTTACATACTATTTATCAAATGTTTGTTTAACCTATGTAGGTTAGGTTTGACATTTTTAAAGCAAATGGTGTACTAGAAGCATAGATTCGATTGGATGATGCTGGAACAGAAAGCGCTTACAAATGGACATGCTTGCAATAAACTGCAACTTGTACGATTTGGAACGCAAATGGACCGGGACAAGGTGTTGAAGCTGGAAAGGACGAGTGTGTTGAAATGCCAAGCAATACGAAAGAGAATAACATTTATTGTAATAATCTAAGAGGGTTTTCTGTATAGATTCTCTAATAAGTGAGTCCGATGGCAGTGTGAGTATGCATCCACTGTCTTGCGCCCTTATCTTCTACAAAAAGGGAATATTCGCATCAAGCTAGCGAGAAACGTCCAGTTAGCTCAATAGGTCGAGCGTTGGACTGTGAATCGTGCGACCCACTTTTGTAGAAATTGATCATGAAATCATTCTACGCTCATTCGCAATGTACCTATGCTCTGGCATGTACAGAAGTGTGTACTTTTGGTGTTCACGAGGTGAAATATATTTCGATCTTACACTAAACTAAACAAATTTTCTTTTTATTATATGCAAGGAAAACGTTAAAAAGGACATTTTTACCTAATACTAAATGAAAAGCGCCAAATAATTATACAACGTGACGTCATTTACGACACCACGTTATTAAGTTGGGTTTCAGTTCTGTGTACGCTGGTATTTCACTGAAACAACATAAGGGGCTTAAATTCAAAACAGTGAAATTATCAAATTGATAATGTCACTGTTTCAAATAGTGTAATTATCAGTTTTAATTCACTGATATATTTCTATAAACCATCGAAAAGCATGTAATAAATGTATTTTCTTTAAAAAAAATCAGGTATATAAAGAAAAAGACATTAGTGTAGTTTTATGTTCAACACAAAAATACTGTACGAAATGATATAAACTGTTGAATTATTTTATAATATAAAATAAGTGTCCTTTGTAATTCATTAGATATTGATGATGACAATCATTTTCGTTATTAAAGCGTGAAGCATTGTTGCTTGGGGTTTTTGTTCTGTTTTTGTTTGTTTGTTGTTACTGTTGTTGGTTCTTTTGTTTGTTTGTTTTTCACAAAAATTAATTGAATCCGATACTGAAAAATTAATTTATATTGTATCAACGGAAAAATTAATTGGTATTTTGAAATAATTAGGACATTTAATCTGAGAAGAAAGTAACAAGATTTGAATGTAACAGATCGATGATTAATAATTGTTTTTTATTGGAACGAACCTCAATGTTTTTTCATTCAGAAATCAACATTTCATATTTTTCTATAGAAGAACAAAATAAATTAATGAGAAAAAAAAGATTAAATAGACAAAACAAAAACCCTATGTCATAATTCATAGCAATATTGTATTTATGACCTACTATTTAAGTGAGGCAACGATCGTTTTTCGTCAGAAAGTTTTCAGATGCGGACCGTACCGTTTGGTAAGTAAGTATTAGTTAATTCATTTACTAAATGTTCACCTAGGAGTTAATCGTTTTAGAACATTGCTGTTACAAACAGTTTGATTAGTGAATTTATTATTATTTTTATAAGACTTCACAGATTTGAGAATGATTGTCGGCGGCATTCAATTTTGCTTATCAAATTGAAGTTAATGAATCTCGCTTAAAGGGATACTAAGGCAAATTAATGACAAAACTTATGAATTCAAATAACGCTAAAATGACATTTTGTTAAAAATCCCAGCATGAAGTTCTGTATTAATTCAATATATTTTTGGTTTGAAGCGTAAATAAATCTATATACATGTATGTTGAACGAAATTTAGAAGCTGACAGAATCACCGAGTAATTCTAAAGCAATTTTGTCAATATATTTTTGGTTTGAAGCGTAAATAAATCTATATACATGTATGTTGAACGAAATTTAGAAGCTGACAGAATCACCGAGTAATTCTAAAACAAATTGTGACTTGAACAAACCTTGGAAGTTGCAATAACAGATATTGTGGATATTGTATGATTGAAACAAGGTTCATTTCGCTTTTAATTCTTGAAACTGTATAAATTAATTATTGTTGTCGGAATAGCGTTTTTCTGTTTCATATTCTGAAAAATAGTAAAATAGTAACAGTAAAAACACCTACAATTAATATCAACAAGCACTGTATATGAACGAATGAACGGTGTACCGACGTTTTGCTGAGCCTTTAACTTTGGAACACATATGTTGCTATTGTTCGCAGATACAATTCGACTAATTAGAAATTCTTACTTTAATTTTTTCCCGCCATATGAACAATTTAACATATCTTCCACAGCTGCAAAAGGACCTCTTGCACACTTGTATTGTTTTTGTTTTTTTTGTTGCGCTGCGCCTCATGATTGACGATGATTTTATGACCATTAAGAAAATTGTTTCAATAATAAAACTGTTGTATTAAAGTAAGATAGCGAAAAAAACTAAAATTTCACAGATACCGTCATCAAACAATTTACAATAGAAACAAATATTAAAGTAGTTAAATAGTAAACCCAATCAATCATATTTAGATAAAACATAGAAATTACAGAGGGCCTTTCGTGACGCTATTTGGCGCAAGAGACATCGAACACAATTAACAGACATAATACACCAACAGAATATTGTGCTTTGCTATATTTCTTTCCAGTTATTCAAGATCGTTCAAAATGATTATTCTGTCGTGTTTATGGTATTTGTAATTAAATTCCTTTTTTTTGGATGATTTGAATACTGTGTATAACTCTGCTTTTTTTTTTCTTTTGACAAGCCTTCTTTATGACAAAAACACATATGTATCATAACCTCTCCTTTCATCTTTAAATACTATTTTAGTTCCAACCATTTTCAGTATGTGTAAAACATAACTAAAGATGCATTTCTTCATTTATTCAGGTTGTTAGTGGAAATGTCGACAATATTCATAACTGTGCTATGCCTTCTACAGACCCGCTCTTACTGCCAAGAGTGGCGTGAAGCTGAAATCGATTTGCTTGCTTTTATACACTATCATTTCTGTACTCCTGATACATTTAGGAGTTCAGTACCTGATGAATCTAAATATAAATGTCAACTTGGCTCTCCGGAATACCATGGAAACGACAGGTGGGAGCGTGATACATATGAAGAGAATCATGATATCGAAAGATCGGAGTTTGAAGACTGGATAACGGAGAATCTTGAAAACGAAAGGACAGACTTTGCTGACAGTACACTGGAACGATATCGTGAAGTAGAAATACCTAATGGGTCAGATATTTGCTGTGTAACATGTTCGTGTAATACTTCATTATGCAGTGGAAACAATAATTGCTGCCCTGAGATCCTTTTACATGCTAAAGAAGTACCCGCTACCATATTTGAATGCATCCGCCCCGAATTAAAGCCACAAAGTAAATATTACGCCGGCTCAGATGTTGCCTATAACATGGTCACTTCATGTGCTAGTAATCCGATTAATTCTTCTTATTCTGACATGTGTACAAACAGCATTAAGTACAATGATCTGTTTTCAAAAATTCCTGTTTTGAATGCTGCAACAAATACCACATATCAAAATCGTTACTGTGCATATTGCAATGGTTTAAGTGACGAAGACATTCATTACTGGAAGCCGCAAGTTGTTTGCGGCTCAGGACAATTTATTACAAGAAGCCTAGAAACGCTAGTCGATGATATAATGTTAAGTGACACGTGTAATTTAGTCTTTAACCCAGTTCCGCTAGAAACCGGAAATAAATGCAAATTTATTCCAATTACTAGATGCAATGTGACTGGTAAATGGGCCAGTTATAACAAAGTTATTGAAAGAGCATGTGGCGCTTACACGGCTATCTTTCTGAATACATACAAAAATGTATTTTGCTTTTTGTGCAATGAAATTCTGCCTCTGAAAAAGCTTAGCTGTAGACCAAACCCATTTATAAACATTTCATTTACAGTTTTTCTGAACATTGACATTGAAAACGAAATATCAGGTAGTACGGCAAATAATGATTTAGGGCCAAACGGAATACAACATAACACGTGCACAACAGACAGACTGTTCGATCCAATACAGGTACGTTTCAAAGATTATACTATATATATTTTCTTAATAAATATAAATCATAATTTGAGTATGTCTTTTGGCGGTTGTGATACGCAGACAGCTACTTTAGTTTCGTGCATCGTTTTCTGGTTCCATCACAAATATGACAAGTGTTGAAATTGAGCACAACATGACTGTGTTTTCATAAATTATTTTCCTACCATTTTCAAGCTTCAATAAAACCGAGGTAAAATCATAAATTCACTTATCAAACGGCTGCATTGTTCCTCTTATATTTATTCTTTTGAGAATTAATAAGTAAATTTGAATTATGTAGTTAAAGAATATCGTTCCAAACTGCTCATTACCTCTGTTCAACTAGAGGAGACTCGAGCGTGCTGAGTTAAAATTTTTGTCGGTTAAGCCATGTAAGCATTGCTTACGTTCCTATTTTAACTATATCTATTAATGTCATTCATGTCGAATACAGAATTTGAAAACAGTTAACCTCTGAATAACATTAACAACAAAGTACATGCATCATTGTCTGTTGCCCTTCCTATACAAAATTATATCGGGCGTACCACTTAAATTAATGGACTAAGGGGCCATTTCTTTTGTTATTTTCTTTTGTTTAATAGAAGGGCCATGGCCCCTTACTTATTCTATTGTTACGGAATGAACTTCATTTTTATCTTTTCGTCTGTTTACAGTTACATGGCCCACTACTTCTCTTAAATAGCACGGTCTGAGAGCTGTCCATTGGCTATTTCAAACCGGTTTTGAGTAAGAAATTGACATTGGTTATAGGTCTTACTCCTTAGTGATGTTTTCTTCAGATTAAAACGACAAATAGGTGGAAATAGCCAATGAACACTGCTCAGATATTATTATGACTCTTGCATGACAAAGACAAATAAAAAATACTACAAACAATAAAACAGGCCTATTGTCACGAGTACTCGAAAAATAGGGAGAACTATTGTATACACCCAGATGTCGGCGTTACACTTTGATTAGGTTTTTTATGCAAGTTTGTGTATTCAAAACTACTAAAAAGAATGAGTTGAAACTTCACACACTTATTTGAGAGTCCGGGTAATGTCGAAAACGGACAGAGAGACTCCGTTTATTTCTGAACTTAGCGAGTGAGTGCTGTTTAAGACGCCGATCAGTGGATAATGCAAGTTACTATTCACTTTATGTCGCCCCGGCACAAATTGTTTCTAGCAATAACAATAGTTCTATGTAAAATGAAAACTACCGCAGATACAATGTTACCCTTTCCTGTAAGTTAACCCTTATAATTGTATTTCTTGTTACCCTGTCTAACTGGCTGCGTTTAGTGAATGGTGCTCCCTATTACTTGCTGTTTACTCTCATATTAATTATTATTAAATCTTTTCATTCTGCTTTTTGTATTGCAGGAGAAGTGTGTAAATCTTGTTTGCAAGGGTTTCAAATCTTTTATTGGTGGAAAATGTGTCAATATTGTGGACAAGATATCAGGAGTAGAATATGACGTATTTTTAAAGATTACAACCTTACAGTTTCTTTCAGGTGAACATGTTACGGAAGTAATCGAAAAGCTGAAAGAAAGTTTTGTTTCTTTTTTTGAAAATGAAAACATAAAATCTTCTATTTTTAAATTTTTCCTAAAACAGTCTGAAAGTCATTCCGGCGACAAATACTCAAATACTACCGTTGATTTTATAGTACTATATATTCAATTTTACATTCCAGTTTTCGCACCGGTAGATATCTCCGTCATTGAATCAATCTACAACTATCACGACTCTATCCTTCATGTCCAATCAAAAAATCAACAAAAAGAATTTGAACTATCTGTAGAAATAGATCTTTTCAAGATGGAAACCAATAACCATAACTCTACCTCTCTGGTCTTCTCTCTAATTGATCACAACGATAATGTACCGCTTTTTGAATTTGCACAAAATGCTGTGGAAAATGACCTTACTATAAGTCCGGCAAATGTTTTGCTCCCGACTCAGAATTGTTTGCTTGTGACAATTAACGCTTCATTTTATCATTTGTTACGCTACCCATGGGGCATCTTTATCCAAGAGCTTAATAGAGATTTCAAGAAAAGCGAGTATATAGAA
This sequence comes from Ruditapes philippinarum, assembly GCF_026571515.1. Taxonomy (NCBI): domain Eukaryota; kingdom Metazoa; phylum Mollusca; class Bivalvia; order Venerida; family Veneridae; genus Ruditapes; species Ruditapes philippinarum. Next base: position 100,866 of record NW_026862835.1, on the reverse strand, counting down.
GAAGCTGGTGGTAAATATACGGAAAATAATATAGAAACAGAACCGCACTTGCTTATCTGCAGAGATAAAATCCAACCGTTATTTGAAGCATTTGTAAATGATCTTTCTGATAAATCCGGATTCAAAAAGTTTCATTTACAAACTAACTTCTTTTTCCTTTTATCAATGTTTATTGCTTCATATCAATTACGTTTTGAGATATAAAAATCATATACATAAAAGTATCATTTTGCAAACGTCTTTTCTTAGAAAGCGTTAAAATAATTCATGAAATTTTTCTGATTTGTTTTGTACGGTTTTATTTTTTTTTGTATCTTGGGGACCATTGGGGAACATTAGACGAGTGTCAACATATTTACGTTTAAAACTCTTCGTTTATTAATTAGTGTCAAGTCACCCTTGTGGACGTAACATAAGGGAATATGGCCGGAAGTCGGCAAACGCTCATCCCCCACGATCTGTTATTTGAAAAGCAGACACATAAACGTCTTTGTCATCATTTATCTTTGTATCACTATACTTAGTGTGGATATTGTTGATAGTTGTTTTGTAATATTCTAGACTGTTTCTGAAAATTTAAAAAAACACTATGTTTTTCATTTATGATATTTCAATTTATTTTTAATTATTATTACATGTACATTTTGTACTACACTTATTAAAACAGTTAAATAAATATTTATTTAAACCAACAGTCGTGATGTGTTTTATATTTTTTTTTCATTTTACATCATTTGATTTTCAATTCTTATTGGTACAATAACGAACATATATAATGCTTATTGGCATCAGTAGTTTGTACACAAAATGAAAAAGGTTCAGATGAATGCAGTCGAGTACATTTCACTCCTTTATCTATAAATGTACCTTATATTCTTTTTAAGACTAGAATTACTTTCAATTTCGTTATTACTGGGATCGTTTGTTCACACCTAATTCTAAGGGTCAATTCTTGGTGCACCCGAGTTCCCATTCCGCCATTCCTTATGGAATTTCTAACAGGAACGCCAGTCTGATCTGAAGGAAATATTTATGTCAAAGAAAGCATGCGATGGCTCTATAAAAAGTCTTAGCCCTATCCTGAATTGCCCGATATTTTTCATGATTTTCAGAATTCGAACATGGAAATTTTCTTCCAGTTTGTCATATGTCGTGGCAAATAAGACGTCATACATGCATGTCATGGTTTTGATATATTCCAATGCACATTTGAAAATAATGTTTGTTCCAAATGCACAATTTCAGGCCAAATGTTGTGACAGTTGAATTATATTAATGAAAATGTGGAACAAAAAGAGCTAGGGTTTGGTGTAGGCGATGCCCATCTTTAAGGCAAGACTTCTCTTTATAAGTCTGTCCAAAATAATGATAATAAAAATAAAAGAAAAACCCCATTTTGTTTATGTATGGCTTGTTTATTTCATTGTTCTTTATTTCTATTTTGGACAGACGCATAAATAGAAGTAAATTTTGTAAATTTATACCAAAACACGCAAAAGATGAAGATTCCCATTAAAACGATGTAACTTTCGCGTTTTTGAAGTTCCATGATTTTGTCTTGAATCAGAAATACCTACAGACGGACAGACAGACGGACGGCTGATTACTGGTTGATTTAGCTGCTATGAACAATAGTTAAGGTTCTGATGTAGTTATTCGCAAGCGTCTCCTTATTTAACTTAAACCGTATGGTATAATTAAGGTGTAACACAAGATGAAACACAAAATGTAACATTCTATGTAATATTCCTGAGAACAAAGAATTAAAAGGCAGAGCAACGTTCGTATGATATTTGTTTTTTTTATGAATGATATTTGTTGATGACTAAGAAATATGCTCAGCGAGTGACTTTCAAACATATCCTCTTCAAGGAGAACTGAACAGACTGCAAGACTAAAAGCAAAAGTTGAAGATGTTCAATAACGTGCACAAATGTAATGCATATCATATCATCAAGTCAACTAAACTTTACACAAACAATTCTCCATGTGATATTTTGGGTAACACATCGGCCGTGTGTGTTAATTCATTCTTCATACAATCTTTCTTGGTCGCGTCACACAAATACAGTCACAAAGGCACAATGAAAATCAAACTATTTGTTTACTCGTACTAAAATACAAACTTCACCAAGCCAAATCACAATCTGCCAAAATGAAAAAAACAACAACAAAAATAAAACAACAAAAAAAAACTACATGGTCAATGAATATATTATTGAAAACAAATACAGTAATCCAAAATTAAAAGCTTTTAAAAATAAAAGTTTATAATTTCTAAAGCTTTATTGACAATGTTTCAAAACAAATAAAAATATAATTAATATATAATTATTATCGGTATACATATACACGTTTCACAAAACATAAGTTATGTATAGCTTTTGACCGACATACATACATGTAAACATAAAACTTATAAAAGAAACACATAATCCAACAATATGAAAATCTTGAAAGACAAATTTATGGTATTACATGTTAAACTAATCGTACTACTAAAGAGCGGGATGTAGACACTACTGTAGCATTAGCCTTAAATAAAATGGAAAAAAAAGAATTAAATGACATTGACATGCTAAAGATATAGAAGATATTGAATGAGTGTAAGTTCAATACTGAATTTATTGCACGAGTTGAATAAAATTATATTATGCGAGCCTCTGGCGAGCATAATATTATTTTATTCATCGAGTGCAATAAATTCAGTAATGAACTTACACGAATTTAATATTCTATTTATCACATACCCAAAATAAAGACCGTTTAAAGTGAAATAAGAGTCATTTTTCATTGACGCGTCTATAGTATAACGCTAACGTTTAGCGCGTCTTTACACTATGTTTGTATAACGCTAATGACGTCACGTCAAAATATATGCACGGCCGTGCAATACCATATTTACGGAGTCGCAAAATCGGAACGGGTGTGTGATAAACACTTACATTTAACAGTTGTGTGGAGTCTGCTGATCTTGTGGGGGTTGCGTTAATTGAACGCCACCTTTCCTTGTTGACTTGTTTACCATATTTTAAAAGTTGAAATCTCATTGCTATTGAAATAATGAAACTCGCAATTGTTTGAAAAACCACGAGAAGGTGACAACCTATGGTTGGATGTCAGATATTTAAGAGAAGCTGATAAAGGAGCTGATTTTAATCAAATTGCACAAAATATTACCACTATTTATTTAACGACGATGGATCAAAGAACATAACTCTTCTTCTTATGCATGTTAAAATCACCACTACATGCAGGACATGTAAATTGTTTGTTCTTTTACTGTACTTCTAAAGTCGGTATCGGCCTACAAGGGGACTGGAAGATGGCGTTAGACAGAAATGAGCATGTAACAGCAATCCTAATGGACCTGTCCAAGGCTTTTGACTGTCTACCGCATAATCTTACAGTCCAAAAGCTAGGGGCATATGGGTTGTCTTAAAATGCACGTGCTCTAGTTTCAAACAATTTATCAAACAGAAAACAAACAGTAAAAATAGGAGAATATCATAGCACTGGACTTGAAACAATTAAGGTTGTGCCTCAAGGCTCGATCTATTATTGGACCTTGATCTTCAACATCGTCATGAATGATATCTTTTACTTTATAGATAAGTCCATCCTCTACAATTATGCAGATGACAATAATCTAGCCTTTTCCAACTCAAAATTAGACATACTGAAAAAAACCTTTGAAAATGAAAGCAAAATACACAAAATGTACATAATATGGTTCAACATTGATAAAATACAAGCTAACAGTGGCAAATTTCAATTTAAGCCAAAAGGCTTTTAAAGATCCTGTAACACATTTTTTTCATGGTTTTATTTCATAAATATGATGCTCAAATTAAGATTTGTCAATCTTGTAAGTTCAAATAAGCATTATTTATAAAGATATTACCCAATTTAACATTTTGCGTAAATAAAGGGAGGTAATTAGAAATTTATTTTCTATAAATTCCAAGTCAAATTTTCCAATAAGAAATAAATGCATGCTACTTATTGATTAAATATAATGTGCACAAATATTTGCAGCACACATTTTACATATTCTTGGATGTTTGAAAATTGTTTTATTTGCATAATTATATACATATATAATATTTTGCAAGTGTATGATACATACAGTAACAATATCAATCACAAAACATACAGGATCTTTAAGAAAATTACAAATGAACACTCGAAAGAATTCCAAATTGATAATTTAACAATAAAATGTGAGGATTGTGTTTATAACTGCTTGGGGTAGACATCGACTTTTTATTTTACTTTGATATACAAATCACCAGAATGTGTAAAGAAGCTGCCCATAAAGAATTAGGATTATTTTTATATGCCCGAAAGAATTTCGGACATATTATGTTATACCCCCTGGCGTCCGTCCGTCTGTCCGTCCGTCCGTCTGTCCGTCCGTCCGTCTGTCCGTCCGTTAGCAATTTGGTTTCCGGAGCATAACTGAAGTTCCATTTGGCCCACAATATTCAAACTTCATAGGATGATTGTCCATATTGGGTAGAAGACCCCTATTGATTTTGGGGTCATAAGGTCAAAGGTCAAGGTCACTATGACCTTAAAACTGAAAACGTTAGCAATTTGGTTTCCCGAGCATAACTTAAGTTCCATTTGGCCCACAATATTCAATCTTCATAGGATGATTGTCCATATTGGGTAGAAGACCCCTATTGATTTTGGGGTCATAAGGTCAAAGGTCAAGGTCACTATGACCTTAAAACTGAAAACAGTTTTTGGAGCATAACTTAAGTTCCATTTGGCCCACAGTGTTCAAACTTCATAGGATGATTGTCCATATTTGGTAGAAAACCCCTATTGATTTTGGGGTCACAAGGTCAAAGGTCAAGGTCACTATGACCTTAAAACTGAAAACAGTTTCCGGAGCATAACTTAAGTACTATTTGTCCTACAGTGTTCAAACTTCATAGGATGATTGTCCGATTGTCCATATTTGGTAGAAGACCCCTTTAGATTTTGGGGTCACAGGTCAAAGGTCAAGGTCACTATGACCTTAAAACTGAAAACAGTTTCCGGAGCATAACTTAAGTTCCATTTGGCCCACAGTGTTAAAACTTCATAGGATGATTGACGATATTGGGTAGAAGACCCCTATTGATTTTGGGGTCACAAGGTCAAAGGTCAAGGTCACTATTACCTTAGAACTGAAAACAGTTTCCGGAGCATAACTTAAGTTCTATTTGGCCCACAGTGTTCAAACTTCATATGATGATTGTCCATATTGGGTAGAAGACCCCTATTGATTTTGGGGTCACAAGGTCAAAGGTCAAGGTCACTATTACTTAGAAATTGAAAACAGTTTCTTGAGCATAACTTTAGTTCCATTTAGCCCACAATATTCAAAAACTTCATAGTATGATTGTCCATATTGGATAAAAGACCCCTAATGATTTTGGGGTCACAAGGTCAAAGGTCAAGGTCACTTTTACCTTAGAATTGAAAACAGTTTCTTGGACATAACTTAAAGTTCCATTTGGACCACAATTTTGAAACTTCAAAGGAGGATTGTTATTTGAAGGAGGTAATACTTTATTTTAGTCCCATGTCTTACAAATGCTTCATCTTTACTTAAAAAAAAAAAAACTTTCGGGCATATAATGCTCCGCCTAGCGGTGCTCTTGTTTAATTTAGAATGTCTTCTTCTTATTTAACTACGGTCTCCTAGTTTGACATTTTTGCTCTTAAACAAACACAGAAAAGCTTGAAAAACTCCAGCATAGAGCTCTAAGAAAAGTATTCTACATATGACACACCTACTTTACATATTTGAAGAATTAAAATTGTAGCCAAAGAAGTGTTTAAATGCCTTTATGAAAAGTCTTCACCATATCTAAATGATTTAATTCAATAAAAAGTCCAATTATTCTTTTATGTATAAAAAAGTGTCAATATTTGAAGAGTCAAAACAGTAACATACGGTAAGAATTATTTTAGGTTTGAAAGCGGCTAGTCCAACTAATTAGACTTGTCAAAGAGACACCGAGATAATTTTGGACGGGCGCTGTCTTTTTCCAGGTTTGACAGTAAGGAAAAAAAGTCTTTAAAATGGGTCAAACCGATCACGCCGAATTAATTAGGCTAGAAAGCGGCCAGATATGGAACAGTCTCCCTTATGACATACATGTACGCATGGTTAAAAACTACGTACGTCAATTGGTACAAACTCCTCACAGCGGTTACGTTACGCTTTGCTACTTTAACCACTGCCACCACTGAAATCACGTGACGATAGTTGTATCATGTGACAAAAACATGGCGGCCAGTTTAAGAACGCCAAGGACCCCATATCAAACTGGCAGATTTATAATTACATTCTTACCAGACAAAATATGTTCAAAACACACAATTTGTTTAAACTTTAAAACAAGTGCCGGGTCAAATCTTTTACGCTATCGTTCAATAAATGTCTAAATTTTGCCATTGTTTACTATACATACGGTGTCACAGTGAAAATATATTTCGTTATGTTTACAAAATAATTTTTATGCATATATTTGTTTACATTCTTGTACATTAAGCATAACTATTTAACGAAAGAAGACTAAAATGATATAAAGTATTCTATTTTAAAATTAAAAGTGAAAAAAATATATCCGGCTATATTCGACCGAATTTACTTGTGGTGGCAGTGGTTACTGTACTGATCAGGGGAAGTAACCGCTGCGAGGAGTTTGCAATTGGTAATGGAATCAATCTGATAAGTATGACTCGTCATTACAGCGTTTGAATATAAAGAATTTAAAGAAAGATCTATAAGAAAAATTGTGCAAAATCATATAAAACGTTTGCTTCAAAACCAGAGAAAACCGGAAAGGAAACGTTGGTCCTCATTATTTTCCGGTATCGAGTCCGGATAGACGGAGTAAATTCCGTAAATACGGAGTATTACGGTTATTAATCATACACCGGATATGGTTATGATATCACTTCCTGTCAATGCCAAACGTCAAACATTTTTTTGCTAAATTCAACAAAGGCAGGAAACTATTTGCCCCCTCTTCGGTGTTTATATTCTTTTAAAGAACGTAAGCCATTTACTTCTGTTTGAACATTAATACTGGGCTTTTACATCGAAAAAAAATTTGTATGTTGCAAAATTTTGTTGACATCGAGACATGATCATGATGATGTAGGTGATGTATTTCCAATCATTTCGGCCCCAAAACGTATCGGCCCTAAACTATCCAAGACGTTTCGACCCTGGGCTTCACGACTCGCATAATCATTTTGTTAAGTGAGTGGCTGCGTCGTCTTGATCTGCACTTGAATATAGTTCGTTGGTAGGGTTGGCAAATCCTTGTGACGCGACCGGCCCTGAACTGAATAGTTAGCATGGGACTCCGTATTATCGGCGTACTTAACTTTTCCTATATGTCTGCATTGAATCTCATTGATGAATTTAATAATCAATATGTTGTGTAAAGCAGTACAAAATCAACTAATCATTACATTTTTTATTGAATGAGGTCAAAGATTTTTAATTTCAATGTATACATGACCACACATGACAAAATACTGAGAGTACATTGATAATAGAGTTGCGCCGATAATACCGAGTTGGAGTATATTTTGTAAAGTACATTTTACACCATTTCGTAAAAGATTATCAGTATCGGACCATTTCATGAATGACGACATCCAAATTCCAATCTTTTACGTGGGTAGTGTTTATGTCTTGATCATAAATAAAAATGTTAATATCAAAGTATTTTGCAATAAAGATTCGATTTTTATACTTTTTCAGAGAGAAAAAGCAATACTTTTGTGGTTGGGCAATAAAATGCAAGTCGGCACAGCATCGGGATCTGAGAATCCCACATCGTACTACTTTAACCAGCGTGGAATATGGCTGACCTATGTTCTTGTGATATTTTTAGCACATCTTTTCATTTTGAGTATGCCGTTCTTCAGCACTGCAGTAGCATGGACACTGACAAATGTATTACATGACATTGTAAGTAATTTGCTTGAATGATAGCCATGATGCCTAGATCATCATCTTTCAGTCTTATTTGTGAAATCTCTTGTCATTGTTTAGCCTACAGGTGTTAAGTTGTGTCCAGCAAGGGACTTAACTTGGTTGATAGTAAAAAGCTTACCATCTGTCTTATCGAATGTTGGTGGTTCTACTAAAGTTCCTGTTCATTTATAAGATATTAAATGCATATAGTGGTTTGTCTTGTATATATATTAAACTGATGTTTCCATTAGTTTTTACTATGCTTGAAAATTCCATTGCTCATTGGAGAGTGAGTTGCTTTACTTTACCTTTTTAGACTCTAATACACGAGGGGTGTTCGGGAAGTTTAAGGACTTTTGCTGTAGTTTGATAAATAATAGGAATTCAAAAGCAAGAAAAACACCATAAAAATATTTAATTCTTTAACAGCCAGCTGTAAACATTACAATGAATACATGAAACAGTAAGTAAATTACATATAAAACAAAACAAACACCGAAGCATACCTGGAGCACGCTAACGTCATGTCAGTGCTAAATATGGTTACGTGAAATTTCCCCAATCGTCATATAGACTCACTTCTCGACGTAATCTCCATTCACAGCGATACATTTTCTATGCCTCTTGACCTATTTGTGGTACGTGTCCTGTTTCCAGATTTTGTCGAATGACAAAATTATTTTCTGGGTTTCAATTTGTAATTCCAACCTGGAATCAAAGCGTCGACCATGCAGCTGTGCTTTGATTTCCGAAAAAAAACTCTGTTTCAGAACATGTCGTGCCATCTAAATACTAGCTATCTACAGCATTGCTTTGTTGTACTAGATGCTTGAATCATTTTATAAGTCTCCATTGTTGTCTTTTCAATTCCTACACAAAACTTGATGATTGCCCTGACTTCAACGTCGCCTATTGATGTCATTTTTCTCTTGATTTGTGTAACCACCAGTGATGTTAAAACTGTTGTTATTCAAACAATTGTAACGATTTACGAGTAGAATTTTTTCGGAAATGACTTTGACATTTTTAACGCTTGTGCTTTTTCGTGACGTTATCCATTGTAATTTAAGAAAATTATTATCAAATGAATATATCGGAACCATTAACTTAAATACAATAAAATCGGAGTGCTCTGGTATGTGTTATGCGGTTCATATAGAAACAAGTTTCGAGCAGTATTTGTCTATTCTTGATAGTGAGCGTTATACTACATATTGAACACATATTTAAATTACATTTTGTGATAGTTCTGGCTTCCAAAACTTTATAAGCCGCTTTTTAACATTTTTGTTTTTCATCAGATGCGGCATTAAAGTTTTGGATTAGACCCGTTACGAAACCTAACCAGAATAACCTAAGTTGATTTATTCTTGTTTTTCACTTGCAAATACACTTGACCCGATCAATTCTTGTGCATTTTACGGTAAAACAATTATTTAAATATCGTTCTATACCAATTCAAGTAATAAAATATTAATACCGTCATTAAAATTGCCTATTTAACTGTAAAACATCAATTTTCGCCGACTACAGTCGGCCATGACATTCAAGTGTCACGCGAGACCTCGTATGACCTCATTCGCGGGAACAGATTTGTACTATATTTAGAACATTTTGTTGACATGATTTCGATATTTTTATTCAAGATAATGTTTTTTTTTTATTTTCATAAATTTTTTAGTATTTAAATATTATTTTATTGAATATAACAGTCAGTAAATAACCTTTTTCAACATCTTAAAAAAAAGTAATCTATAAAAATATTGGAGGCACATGGGTTCATAAAGGTCAATCTCGTAATCACGTGGTCAAACATTTTGGCAATATGGCGGCCAAGTGCCGAAATTTTTACCTGTCGGAAACTATTAGGTAGTTTATGTTCCTAATAAGATTTTTATTTGTCCATCCTTGGCTTATCAACAGATTATATATCGTTTTATCAAGGTATGCTTCACTTTACTTCGTGGCATGTTCGATAAATAAATACGAGCGTGTCAGATTCCTGGCACGATTATTGGTGGACTTTCCCTACGGGGTTATCTTCAGCGTTCACGTCATGTCATATATATAAACGGGTACGCTGAAGACCTTAAGCTAATTTTGTGAAATATGGATAAAAACGCACCATTAAGGAAAAAAATACAGCAAAAGTCCTTAAACTTCCCGAACATCGTATATACATATATGTAATAGAGTGTAAGATCAATTAGCAAGATTTATGAATAAATGCTATATATAACTATTTGCTCTACTGTTTGCATATGGTCGATGCCGGTTGGTTTTCTTGTAACGTACATGTATTATTTACATGTACATAGAAGTAAACACTGATTGAATGTTTAAGGTTGCTGATATTAAACCACTTTATCCCTCAGGGCTTTAGCAAGTGGATGATTTGGGCGACTTAGTCTCCTTTAGTTTCTGAACTTCACCAACTTTGAACATTAAAGCAAAATTGACTTTGCCACGCTTTACTACTAATGGCATGTACAGATATTTACGTATCATACAGTGCTTGTCAATAAAATAATCCTCGCCTCATGGCGTAACTTAAACTGAATTGTTGACAACACAGTTAATGCTGACAATTGATTGGCCCAGTTATAGTGCGCCTGTTCAGCTCAGCAAGGAGATCATAGGATGAAATCCAGTGGTTGTTTGTTCGATCCTTAAGCAAGACAAAATTACTCTGTGACAGTTGATTTCAGAAATTGAGTCAAATGATCACTTGTCTGTCACCACTGATTTAGTAATCATTTGTGGCTAGTAGATTGTCACTTAAGGAGAAATTTGAAAATACTCAACTGGTTTGGTTATCCAGGAGAGTCTGTAATGTAAGGTGGAATGACCACTGAGAAATAGAACAAGTTAACTTAAAATCAGAACGGAAAAAAAAACAACAATCAAACCCCTTAGAAAGCAGTAACAAACTCTGAATTTTTAGATGTGAGGAAACTATCAAGCTAGCCTATAAGTGGGGTTTTGATAGAGTAAATGTGACAGCAGGGCAGCAAATCATATGCTTTTCACAATATTGATTTTAACTTAAAATCCAAACTCACTATTATAATTGAAATAACATTTACATTATTTCCAGTCTTTATTCGTGATACTGCATGTGACACGTGGTACACCATACATGTTAGAAGATCAAGGAACCGCCCGCAAACAGACACAATGGGAACAACTGGATCAAGGAAAACAATTTACTCCAACAAAAAAATTTCTTACAATTGTTCCAATTGTTCTGTAAGTACTTCATACTTTTACAGGCAAATTACTTCATACTTTTACACACAGGGGCGACAAAATTGATTGTCTGTATTGCCTAGGTTATAAATTAAAATATCCATCGTAATTTCTTTCTAATGTTCAATTTAAAAAAAAAGAGTAGGGCAATCTTTTTTATATTTAGGCAGATTGATATTTTATGCTAAATATTTTCCGATATCATCTTTTTGTCAATTGCCATCATAATAGTCAATCCTTTGATGTAATTATATAGTTTATTCAGCTTAATTTGACAATGATAAAATGAACATAATGTCACTTTAAGCTGGTAGATAAAATCTTTGTAGCAGATTGTGAATGTGTGCAATTTAATATGATATTCTAATTTCTATAGATTTAAGTATTTGTTTTCTTATCTACTTGCAGATTTTTCCTCGCGAGCTTTTACACAAAGTACGATAAAGTACACTTTCTTATAAACGCATCATTCTGTGCTCTTAGTGTGGTGGCAAAGATGCCATGGTTTCATGGAAAACGATTCTTTGAAATAAACAAGTGGTGAAAATTGTGCCAAGATTATAAATTATGATAGACTACATGATGTATGAATGCTGCCTGGAATAAAAGGAAAAAAGACTTTGAACAATCGTTTGGACTAAAGTCTAAAATGCTTTACTATTGGATAAAAATGAGAGTGACTTAAGAAAGCCATAAGCAGTTAATCAGGTATTGAAATGTTTTCGACTGCTTTTCATGACCTTTAGGTCAAAGGATGTGCTTGTTATAATAATATTTGAGACCAGTCTGAAATATATTTGTTTTATGATTACATGTCGAAATTTGACCAATGAAAATAATATATTTTTGACTGGTTTTCAATCAGAATATTGTTTAGTATCCTTTTTAAGTGTGACAATTGTATGATTGCAACTTGTTTTTAACCTTGAACAAAAACCCCCATAGGTACAGTATAAATGGAGGTAAAAAAAATTAAATACCTTTTTGTAGCAGTGAACAGTTTGTTATGATATGGAATGTTAATAATGATAATTTAACTCTCTTATTCCACTATTTTACTACCTGTCCAGCATGCATAACTGTGCCAGTCTGACCAACTTGCATATAACTATGGCAGTTTGACCAACTTGCATAACAGTGGCAATCTGACCAACTTGCATAACTATGGCGATCTGACCAATTTGCATAACTGTGGCAGTTGATACCAGTTAAAATCACTTTAACAGCAATGAATAGCTGTAATTCTATAGAAGGAAAATTCTTTTGGCAACTATTTTTGGCAGGTTTGCCTTTCCTTTATAGAGTCCAGTTGATAAATAATAGTCTAATGTGAGACTTATTGTAAATATTTATTCAGCAAGCTTCCCTAAAAAGTTCTTTATTTTTGTCCTTTTAATTTTGGTCTGTTATTTTATTTCGTTCGAGTGTTGAAATATTAATATATATATGTTTTATGTATATATATACGTATATGTGTGTGCATAGAAAAGTAGAAGGTGCATTATATGTACAAGGATATCAATATGATTGGTCCAGTAGAAAGCTTGCTTAAAATTGTTATCCCATGTGTAATATGATGTCATTAACTTATCATAAAGTTTTCTTTTACTGATTTAATTAAGTTTTTGATCTTATGAAATTTAAAAGAGGTTTTTGCTTACTTTTTGTGTATTTTTAGCTCACCTGTCACAAAGTGACAGGGTGAGCTTTTGTGATCGCTTTTCGTCTGGCGTCCGTCCGTCCGGCGTCCGTCCGTAAACTTTTACTTTAAATGACATCTCCTCATAAACCACTAAGCCAATTTCATCCAAACTTCACAGGAATGTTCCTTTGGTGGTCACCTCTAAAAATTGTTCAAAGAATTTAATTCCATGCAGAACTCTGGTTGCCATGGCAACCGAAAGAAAAAACTTTAAATATCTTCTTTTAAAAAACCATAAGAGCTAGAGCTTAGATATTTGGCATGAAACATCTTCTAGTGAGTGTCTACCAAGTTTGTTCAAATAAAAGCCCTGGGGTCAAAATTGGCCCCGCCCCAGGGGGTCATTGATTTTCCCAATATGCATATAGTAAAAACTTAAAAAATCTTCTTTTAAAGAACTCAAAGAGCTAGAGCTAAGATATTTAGCAATTCAGGGATCACGCTGTCGGTCGCCATAGTCGCCATTTGCGATTATTTTATAAGATTGGCGATTATTTTTGCATTTTGGCTACAAAATCTGGCGATTATTTTTTACTTCCAACAGTGTTTATATAAGGTGTAAAAATAGATAATGAATGCAGTAGACCCAATTAACACCAGCGGGGTGCATTTAATTGAGTGTCAACTTTTTACCGGTCACGTGCTGCTAACTATATTGCCCGAGGTGAAAAAATACATGCGAGATGTATAATTGTATAAGTACTTTAAAGATATTGTCCAGCATTTATAATAGCCATCAAATATCCGTCAATTAGCCACAAAAATCGTTTTTAAATTGATAAACTGGATATTGACTTATCCAAAATTTACCGTGAATTGCAGTAATTGCAAATTTTGTTTTTTTTGTTTTAAGCTACTTGACTAAATCGCCAGTGGAAAACGATGGTAAAATATTTAAAAAGTATTAACTTCCAAACAACTTTTTGCACAACAACCAAAATTGTGAATATTTCTTCAGAAAACAGGAAAAATCCGATTGTCACATATTTTCGCGACACCGATAATTTTGATATTTATTTAAAGGTGAAATAAGCTATGTTCTGTTTAAAAATCTTTACTACTGTGGCAGAAAATTTGTATTACATTGGTGATGATGATATTTTTCAGTAAATTATTCAGAAAAAAGGCTGCATTCTGTGAATGAGTTTGCAAACTTGTGCTATTTCTATAGGCTAATATGACCTAGATCTACTCCAGTTCTGTGTGAAATGTGGAAATTGACAGTGGTTATAGCTGACAAAATTTGATTAGAACAAACAAAAAAAGTTGTCTGATAACAGCATTATGTAAAGTTATAATGAATCTTTAATATTATTGTTATACAGTAATTATACTAATTATAACGTTTTTATTCTGTTCTATAATAACAATTAAAGTTGTGGTTCTATTTTAAAAAAGGTAGTTATCAATATACACAAATGTATCAGTTTATTTGAGAATCCTTATAAAACTGAAAGTTTTATATAAATGTAATGTTTATTTAATCAACTGCTTATGTTGTTAATCGCTAATTCGTGAATAGTCCGCTGAACTTTTGGCTATTATTTTTTTAAGTTGAAATTATTGGCTATTATTTTATTTGAGCCAGTGTGAGCCCTGAGCATGAAACATGTTCTAATGGGTGTCTACCAAGTTTGTTCAAATAAAAGCCCTGGGGTCAAAATTGGTCCCGCCCCGGGGGTCATTGATTTTCCTTATATGTATATAGCAAAAACTTAAAAAAAATCTTCTTTGAAAAAAACCCAAATAGCTGGAGTTTAGATATTAAGCATGAAACATCTTCTAGTGAGTGTCTACAAAGTTTGTTCAAATAAAAGCCCTGGAGTCAAAATTGGCCCCGCCCGGGTCTTATTGATTTTCCTTATATGTGTATAGCAAAAACTTAAAAATCTTCTTTGAAAAAACCCAAATAGCTAGAGTTTAGATATTAAGCATGAAACATCTTCTAGTAAGTGTCTACAAAGTTTGTTCAAATAAAAGCCCTGGGGTAAAAACTGGCCCCGCCCCAGTGGTGTCATTGGTTTTAACTACATGTGTATAGTAAAAACTTAAAAAAACTTCTTTTAAAAAAACCCAATGAGCTAGAGCTTAGATGTTTAGCATGAAACATCTTCTAATGGGTGTCTACCAAGTTTGTTCAAATAAAAGCCCTTGGGTTAAAATTGGCCCCGCTCCGGGTGCCTTTATACAGGTGAGCGACCTCAGGGCCATCATGGCCCTCTTGTTTTTCATATACATGTATATCATCACATTTATTGTCCTTGGGTAACTCCTAAATTTTAAAGGAGTTGTTCAGTTACAGCACTAAGGACAGTTCAGGGCTTCCACTAAGTTCCAAAATTTGGAAGTCAGACACTGCAAAATCTCTTGATATTGGAAGTCACATTATATAGGTAAAGAAGGAGAAGTATTAGATTTTGGAAGTCACTAGCCAAAATCAAGGAGTAAATGACTCCCAAACTTCCATTAATGGAAGCCCTTAAAGGTGTTGATATAGTATCATTGATAAGTTTTATTAACTTTTACGGTCATTTTATCTGGATACGATTTCTTTCAGTATTATACATGTATTCATTTAAAGAAGAGGAATTACAATTTTTGTACTCGCACATTGTACCTTTATTTTAACCCCTCAGCCTCATAAATTCTTCTACCTTACTTGAGAGACCATTGCAGACCAAAATACAATGTAAGCTGGCACATCTATATGCCTTCTGACTAATCAGGTTGCACATATTTTGATTTTTTTCCCTAAAATTGATAAATGGTTTAGTCCAGATTGAAAGATGGACAAGTCTATTTAAGATATTTAGCACTTTAAAAGTTAGTATCAGACATGGGCCATTTTTCTTGCAAGTTTACCAAGTTGCAGGAAAGTTATACTTATCTTAAGTAGGCTAAATTACATTTAAATCCATCACAAAGGTTAATGTCAGACATGGGCTATTTTTATTGCAAGTTTCCCAAGTTGCTGGAAAGTTATGCTTTTACTTATTTAAGGTGGCTAATTAATATTCAACAGCATCACATGATGTAAATTTGTAGAAGAACGATAAATTAGAATTTTTTACCAAAATGTAAACCAAGCAAAAAAAACTTTGTTTGCTTTTTGAAAAGATTCAGAATTGCTTTTTTTGCCTGATAAAAATTTACAATAGCATTGGAAAGCCTATAAAATTATAAACTGACTATTCCTGGTCAACAGCTAACACTTTAGCCACTTGGACCATCTCTTAACTGAAATCTCATAGATTTACGATCATATACATGTATCCTTGATGTTCAGATGAAATCATAATGGTTTAAAACAAAATAGCAGCAAAATTTAATACAGCATAATATTGGAATTTTTTTTTAGTAGGAAAACCGGTGTTAGTAAAATTTAGCACATTTTTTCACATAATTTATTCTTGATTGTTTTGGTTTGTCAAATGATTTGTTCATGAGAGCTTAAGATTAATGATCTACAGATGTATAACTGTTTTATAGATGATATTGAATGGGCTACGGTTCAATACTACAATGTAAATTTATTGAATGAGTTTAGGTTCAATTCTAAATTTATTGAATGAGTTTAGGTTCAATACTAAATTTATTGAATGAGTTTAGGTTCAATACTAAATTTATTGAATGAGTTAAGGTTCAATATTAAATTTATTGAATGAGTTTAGGTTCAGTACAAAATTTATTGAATGAGTTTATGTTCAGTACTAGATTTATTGGATAAGTTGGAATAAATTTTGTAATGAAGCTGAGCTGTATGAATATAATATTTTTTATCACACACTGTACCGCTTTTGCCACTCTATAAAAACTGTATTGAACAATTAGCGTACATTTAGGTCATGTGTTTGTAAAACACTTATGATGTTGCAACAAAATATAATGCATGAATTGTCCTATCATTTTTATATAGCCGAAAAAAGTGGCATGGGTATGTGATAAATGGCATATACATGTTTGTGTGTTACATGTGTATGGTGACATATCACAGATAAACATTATGTATAAAATTGAATATTTGTATTCAAACAGCTGACTTTAAGAAGAAGTATTAACGTGTTTATGAATGATTAGAATAGATTTGGAATGTGAAGATGGTATATATAAACAGTGTGCTGTTTATATTTATTTATTTATCTTTTTTTTATATAAAATATGTTAACATTTCAAGTGTACATGGCTATTTTATATGATGCATTGATGAATATATGTATGTTCATTTACTGTTAGCCTGAATTCCAGTTAGTTGATTTTTTTGTGCATAAAATTTGAAATTCTTGCATAGATCAAGTGAAGACTTAAAATGGAAAAATCTGCGAAAGAAAATGAAAAATATTATTGAAAAATATTTTTTTTGCACAATTTTTTTTAGCCAGGTTTGAGTGAAAATTGTTGCAATGCTTTTCCTTGTTTTGTACTATTCTACATTCTCATTATTTATCAACTTTGTGTACAAGTATCACACTTATGAATCTGTCATTTTAGCAATATATTTACTTCAAAATGGCATTCGTTATTAAAATGTTACGCTTTTATTTTAAAACAAATTTAATGACTTCAATATATGTAGAATGGACAATCAAGATTGCTGTTTTGTTATCATTATCTTAAGGTCGTCATACTGTAATGCTTTGCTGCCAAACAATTCTAACATCGGCCAATATCGTACCGAATTGGTTATTTCCGGAACGTTTTTTTTTTTTAAATCTTGGGTATTAGATTATTTACAATCACTCATTCGTAATCAATATGTACTAAATTCAGGTTATAAATGGTTAAGATTTGTTGATTACGGAAAATTGGGAAAAATAAAGTTCCGGAAAAGACCAATTTATTACGACACTGGCTGATGTTAGAAATTTTTTAGTGGGAAAGCATTACAGTAAGACTACCTTAAGGTCCCAATTTATCCCTCATATATAATACTTTGTAATTTATACATTATTTAATAAGGTCAGGAAAGAGTTGAATTTTGAAAATTGTAAAAAAAGAAGAAAAAAAATCACAAGTATAATAAACCATGCCAACAAGGTACGTTTTTAAGAGACACTTGGTTAAGATAGTATTTTTTCTTTTTTAACCAGTATGTATAGGTTAGAGTGCATATTGGGTGTTCTTCGTAAATAAGAAAGCTAAAAAGGAGCGGAGCTTAATCCAATATGCACTCTAACCGGCTTAGTGCTCCGCCCACTTGCGTTTTATAATATAAAACGTCCAGTTTATATAAAATTTGTTCTTCATATAAAATCTGTTCTTTTAATATTTGAAACCTGAAAATTTGAAAAATCCTCGTCGGTGATTGGCTTAAAAAAAATTGGCGAGCTCTAATTTTATTTTGAACAGAAACAAAAACAGCATGTGAACCAAGGTGCCAGGCAACTCCATAGCTTAATGAAATTTAAGATAAAGCTACTGCTATGTAATGCTGTAGTAACAGATGTTTGATACAGAATTTTTATTAACCAGGTTTTTGTTTTTGGAAGGAAAAAACTGTTGATTTCTTAAGTGAATTTTGATTTCTTAATTGTACAACTTCTCAAATATTTCTCAAAAATTTGGTCTATACTTTCACAGAGCCAAGTGCCCTGGTGAATATTGAGTGGATAATTCAGATTTGATCATAATTGATGAAATTATGTCTTTGTTTTGTTTTGTTTTTATCTCATAGTTAATTTATATAGAGGGCAGTTGAAAAACCTGTTTTTGTGACTTGTTTTGTTGCTGGCATATGCTTTACAGTTACTTATAAAGTTCACAAGTTGTTTATTTTTATCATTTTCTGTTTAAATGTACATGTAAAGCTGATGACTAGACACAAGGTTTGACTGAGATTCTGAAAGTTATATACATGTATAAAGTTATATACATGTGATTACCCCACAATTCCTATGTATAGATACGTTATATATACATGTAGCTCAATGTTTTATTAGTATTTTAATATTTTGTAAGAAAATGTGTATTTGAGGTATGGTAGAATGTGTTAGAAAACAAGTATTTCTACTGTTGATTCAATTATCATATTTACTGTAAATAAATTATGGACTTAAGAGTTTGTTATTGTTTATAAATGCAAAGTATTGTCCATGCTGGGAATAAAAAATTGCTTGTTTCCAAGGTCTCGCTACAAACCCCGCAAAAATTACTGCTTTACAGTAATATTGAAAGAGGCTGTACTCATCCCGGCGTCGGCGTCGCACTTTGATGAGGTCTGCGTGCTTCTTCGTATGTCAAAAACTACTTAAGGGAATGGGTTAAAAATTCACACACTTTATTAAGTGCATAATAGGAGGTCACAATGAAAGGCCCATATCTCAAACAAGTATTTTGGCAGAATGATAACCCTTTTTGAATTTAGAAAATTCTACATTATATTTGATCAAGTTTAACCATCAAGCACTGAGAATAGTCGAGCACTCTTTCTTTCCTGCAGCTCTAGTAAGAAATGCTACTATTCAGATATAAATAATTCATATATATTAAAAAATAAAAGTAATATAATTCACTTACCTACCCTACTTAAACTGGCATGGGTCATGGTACGTGAAACATTGATAATTATAACTATTTATATAGTTTAACTACATAATTATAATTTATTGTTGTGTTTCTTGCCTCCATGTTTGAAAATTATCTGCATTTACTCGTAAACTTCTATCTTAAAGAACATTGTGACTGACAAATTCGGTCTCTAGTTTTTTTATACCCCCCCCCCCCCCCAAGGGAGGCATAATACAATCGCATCGTCTGTGCGTCCCCACTTCATTTTGTGCGGATTGTAACTGTGTCATAAATTGAGGGATTTTGAAATAACTTGGCACAAATGTCTACCACATCAAGACGATGTGTCGCGTCCAAGAACCACGTCCCTACCTCAAAGGCCAAGGTCACACTATCAGTTTAGAGTTTCGCATTATCGCAGTTAGAGTAAATAGGTACACACATTCGTGTCCGGACTGTACTTTTGTCATGCATCGAATGATTTTTAAAATAACTAGGCATAAAAGTCTACCACATCAAGACGATGTGTCGCGTCCAAAAATTATGTCTCTACCTTAAAGGTCATGGTCACACTAACATTTTGGAGTTTCACATTAACACCATTAGAATTAATAGGTGCACACAATAGTGTCCAGGCTGTAACTTTGTCATGCATGGAAGGGTTTTAAGATTACTTGGCATAGATGTCTTCAACATCAAGACGATGTGTTGCGTCCAATAATCACGTCCCTACCTCAAAGGTCAAGGTCACACTACCATTTTGAAGTTCACTTTATCACAATTAGAGTTTATAGGTACACACATGCATTCGTGTCCGGGCTTTAACTTTGTCAAACATCGAAGGATTTTAAAATAACTAGGCATAAATGTCTACCACATCAAGACGACATGTCGCGACAAAGATCCATGTCCCTACTTTCAAGGTCAAGGTCACACTTATAGTTTGAAGGTACTCATTCTCCCGAGAAGAGTTTGAAAATACACATTCATGTCTGGACCGTAACTTTGTCATGCATGGAAGGATTTTAAAATAACTTAGCACAAATGTCTACCACATCAAGACAATGTGTCGCGGCTAAGGCTCATGTCCCTCTGTCCGTGTGTCCCCACTTACACAACAATCATGTCCAGACTGTATCTTTGTCATGCATTGAGGGATTTTGAAATAATTTACAAATGTCTATCTCATAACAATATTTAGTCGCGTCCAGGAACCACGTCTCTTTATCAAAGGTCAAGGTTACACTTATATTTTGAAGGTTCATTTATAGAGATTACAGGTACAATAATAGAAAACACAATATTCAGCAATTAGGTACTGACAGCTCTTGTTTCTTTAAAAAAAGGTAGGAGATTAATTGATAAATAAACATTATGAAACTTAGTCCGATGATTGAAGGTTTGAATCAGGGAATATATTCATTTGAAATAATATTAAGACAATACATTGGTAGTTAAATAGCCCTGTAAAGTTTTGAGATTTCATATTGAATAGACCTGTAAAGTTTTGAGATTTCATAAACAGGTCTTGACATGAATGGATTGGGACTTATTTGTCCTTGAATATACTTTTTTAAATTACGATATATCCTTAGAAACGGAAGAAGCATTTCGCGCATGCGCTTTCTGTGTAAAGTAATCGGCGATAGTGAAGGAATAAATTTTATCAATATTTAACAATTAAATAATCATTTTGATCTTACCCAAAAGGTTTACTAACTATTTTTTTCGATTAATAACTTATGCAAAGGTGAATATAAGCAATGAATATAAATTTTACTGCATTTTTGCATTTAGGTTCTTTAAAATTTTCAAAAACTGCAGAAAATCTAATATATACCCGGTTAGCATTTACATTCCAAGCTGCAGGCTACTTAAGGGCTGATAAGTCAATGCTACCGTTCGATACTGAAAACAATTTCCTTTAAGGAAATAACTTGTTGTGAAATATAGGATTTACTTTCTTATTAAATACTTCACACATTATTTAAATCCCTCGTCAAAAGATAGGCTGTTGTGTTTATTTATAGAATATTCTAATTGTTCATAGACTTAAATGACACATTTCTTTGTTTCAAGTTTCAATTCATTTTGATTCAATACAAAATCAGTGAAACGCCTATCTAGTTCCATTCATTGGTGTTTAAATTGCTCTTTGTTTTTTGTCAATGGTATAAAGAAATATATTAAAGTGTTAACAATACTTTTGGTATCAAATTTTAATGACGTCAATTTAAAAAGATATAAAAACTGTTTCATAACCATATCGAGGTTTTCTCGTGGGCGGAAGTGAAAAAATAATTAAACATTTTTTAGCATTGTTAACAGAAGTTGGAATCATAGAAAAGTGTAAGTAATTATTTCATTATTTTTTGACTTATTTCATTGTTTTATTTTTGACTTGCATTGATTACTTATTTTTTTCCTGGATGAATTTGTAATTCTTTTCTGAAATCCTATATTTATAATAGCTAAAGATTGGTTTCCGGCGTAAATGTTCGAAATTAATTTATATTTGTACTTAAATTGTCATAAGAATTAAGATAACAAAATCATATTTAAAAAAAACCCGAATATATTATTATATAATTTTGGTTTACTACAAAGGACATATATTGTATTTAATATTCATTGATGGATTTTCTTTTTTAAAATCTCATGCTTGTGTTTTTTTTCAAATCTCAGTTATTGATACTGTAAGATTACTAACTTGACATTCGCATCTTGTTATATTCTAATACATATAGTTATTTCCCACACTATCTTAAAAAGGCATATGTTTCACAAAATAATACAGAAATATATTTTTTATATATAAATTTTGACAAATTATCGAAAGTGTCGAAATAGAAGAATAACGAAAATATTAAAATTAACTACAGTTATGTTAATCTGTATAGCTAACGAAAGTTTTGGGCCTGGTCCATTGGCTTTTGTCAATAAAGTCATAAGAAATATATTTGTTTTAATACAGAGGCTATGTTGAAGACGTGTTGCGTTGTATTGCTGGCGTTCGCCGTTGTACATGGAGATCTGGGAGAGGATTCTGTATATACTGCAGCAATCGACGTAAGTGTTGTGTTATCTTCTTGTACATTTCTTTATGGTGTTGGGTATTTTTGCGTTATCTTCTTGTTTATCTTCATGGTGTTGGTAGTTTTCACTCCGGATCACAGCAGTAAGCCACATTGAATTTACCTGAGCTCATTTTAGTCACCGGATCGTTCTTCGACGGACTGTCAAGCATTTTACCAGTATTAGTTGCGTTAACTTTCGTAATGTACTGATAACTTCTGTACATGCAAGAGCAGAGGCACAGTATCTGTATCACACTCGTCCAATATAGTTCTGACAGCTGTGTACTTGTCCGATAGAATTCATTATTGTACTCAACAATGTATAATAACATCTTACGTATTTAGCATTATTAGTTTGTATATGATTTAAATCAACAACATATTTTGAATAATTTTAAAGAACCCCGAGAAACATGAAATGAATGGAATCATTGGTTAAGATTCAATATTTATAATTAAGTTTAATTAACATTTTAGAAGTGTTACATAAATATTTTAGCTGATTCACACGATCAAAGGACTATAACATTTTTTTTTGATTGGGCAATTTGTAAATTTAGTTTACATGTATACTCGTACATGATAATTCATGACAATAATTGTCATATTGCGTTACTATATCACTTTTACTCTACCCTATATTGACTTGCCTGTCCTGTCCTGCCATGACCAACACTGAGCTGTCACAAAATTTGCACAGCCCTTCTCCCATGGCATGGCATGGCAGAGAAGATAACATAGCATAGCATACCCTGCTTTGTCACACATACCCTGCATAGACCTTCCCCATAACATAGCATAGCATTGCAATAGCATAGCATAGCATAGTATATAAAAAAGAATTTTTGTACTGAAAAGTTTTATTGTTTTGAATACGATATTTGTTACTTACTTGTACATGTTTGAGCATAATATGGCGACGTGTCTTTGTTTAGTTGGCATTTGAATTACTGCCAACAAAGTGCTTATTCCATGTAAAAGCTCATTGAAAATCACTCTAGTGGGATATTTTACAGTGTACTTCCTGCTATATTGTCGAAATGAATTAGAGCAATTGTCAAAATATATTTAAAAAAATATTCTTTATCAAATTGGTAAAATAGTTGAGACATTTGTCAAAATGTATTCCAAAAAGTAAAATTTAGTCTATTTTATTAAATAAATCATGCCCACTCTAAGATTATACTTGTCCCATTGAAAGATTTAATAAGTATTACTAGAAATGCGAAAAATAATATAATCAGAATTATACAATGCCTTTCATATTCAAGTAACTTAAGTACTACATATTACCTATGGTATTAAAGATGCACACTGAATGATAAAAGGTTTCTTTTATGCAGAAAACAGTTTCAAGCGATGTAGACGATGGGACAAATGCCATATTCAAATTTCTGGGCTGTAAGTATTAAGACAAATAAAAAAGCAATTAAATTTATTATTAACATTTTTATATATCAAAAATTGTTTTCGTTTAAATAATCCGGAAATGAGTGTAATCGTGATTGACAGGTAGCGCTACAAGTCGGTAGATATTTTTTCTTTGACACATTGGCATACCTCGTCGATTGATAAATAGAAGACGAATTAAGGAAATATTTGCAATATATTCATTTTAAAAGTATTGTTGGAATTTATCATATATTTTCTCCCTATAAGTCAAGTGCCCGAAAGGACACCGTTGTTTACCGGTGCTAGAGTGTCTACCGTGTGATTATGGTACCTACAAATCAAACGAAGGCTCGGACTTGTGTGAGAACTGCCCGAATGGCTGTACCACGCTGAGGAAAGGGGCAGAGAGCTGGAAGGAATGTGTTCGTGAGTATTGACATAAAATATATATATATCTTTGTAACTGTTGGGGGATTTTGTGTCGTAACATCACAAAATCGCATTACGACGATATTACACTATCCTGTAAAGTTCAATAATTCGAATATGAAGACATTAACAATTTCCGTTAATTCTAGAAAAAGATGGCAATGGTAACGTTAACAATGCCCTGTAAATCTAAAATCGCATTACAGTGACGTTAAGAATGCTCGGTAAATCTGCAAAAATCGCATTACAGTAAAATAATCAACGTCTGGTAAATATAAAAACATCTACGGTTATTATTAATAATAATACAAAATATCAATGTAATCAAATTTAGTTATGCAATATACATGTAGATAAATTGTCACACTTTTTACCGTGCAGCAAAGTGCCCGCCCGGATATGAGGAATCTAAGTGCGGTAAAACATGCACAAAATGCCGAGCTGGTTATTACAAGAGTAACTGGAAAAACAAACTGTGCCGGAAGTGTCCAACTAATTCAAACTGGAATAGTAACAGAATCGGAATGAAGAAAAAGAGTCAGTGCTACAGTAAGTGCATATTTGTTAATATGTAAACTTCCGGTGTGAAAGAACGCCATTCATAACGTCTTTGTACGGAAGCGTCCTGGTGCCAATTCATTATGTTCTATAAAAAAATAAACTCCTACGTAGGAGATAAAAAAGCCTAATTAGGAATTTGTAACTCCTACGTAGGACTTTTAAACTCCTACGTAGGACTTTATAACTCCTACGTAGGACTTACAAAGTCGACATCAAGCATACATATCAAAATTTTAAAAGGCTTTAATGATTACGATTTTCAATAGGAACTAGCTGAACAAAACGAGCAATTTATCCATTTTCGGCCGTTTCAAATGATTAAATCCTTATAGGGGACAGGGGGAGGGGGGGGGGGGGGTAGTGAAGTGTTTTGTTCTGCTCCGTAAAGTTTAAGAAGATATCGGTTTGTGGAGCATTATGCATGCATATGTTTAATAATGAATTACATTGTATATCCTACTTTGAACAAAGTTTAACCAATACATTTTGTGTACATGTGTATAATAAATATAACTAAACGTACATAATACAGAATCATCGTTTAATAAATGCAGAGAATGACAAAATCATCTCTGGCTACAGACTAAAGGTATTTACTAAAGTGGCTTGCCACAATTACAACTTGACACATATGAGCCGCGCCATGACAAAACCAACATAGTGGGTTTGCGACCAGCATGGATCCAGACCAGCCTGCGCATCCGCACAGTCTGATCAGGATCCATGCTATTCGCTATCAGTTTCTCTACTTGTACTAGGGTTTGTAAGCGAACAGCATGGATCATGATCAGACTGCGCGGATGCGCAGGCTGGTCTGGATCCATGCTGGTCGCAAATGCACTATGTTGGTTTTGTCATGGCGCGGCTCATATAATTTATTTTCCTACATAATATGCTATCTTAAGTTATACTCTAGCATACATGTCCGTCGAACTCTGTGCTTTCAGTTCTTTGATATGTATTCTACGTAGGAGTTATAAAGTCCTACGTAGGAGTTTAAAAGTCCTACGTAGGAGTTACAAAGTCCTACGTAGGAGTTATAAAGTCCTAATTAGGCTTTTTTATCTCCTACGTAGGAGTTATAAAGTCCTACGTAGGAGTTTAAAAGTCCTACGTAGGAGTTATAAACTCCTAATTAGGCTTTTTTATCTCCTACGTAGGAGTTATAAAGTCCTACGTAGGAGTTACAAAGTCCTACGTAGGACTTACAAAGTCCTACGTAGGAGTTATAAAGTCCTACGTAGGACTTACAAAGTCCTACGTAGGAGTTATAAAGTCCTACGTAGGAGTTTAAAAGTCCTACGTAGGAGTTACAAAGTCCTACGTAGGAGTTATAAAGTCCTAATTAGGCTTTTTTATCTCCTACGTAGGAGTTATAAAGTCCTACGTAGGAGTTTAAAAGTCCTACGTAGGAGTTATAAACTCCTAATTAGGCTTTTTTATCTCCTACGTAGGAGTTATAAAGTCCTACGTAGGAGTTATAAAGTCCTACGTAGGACTTACTCCTAATTAGGCTTTTTTATCTCCTACGTAGGAGTTTATTTTTTTTATAGAACATTATGAATTGGCACCAGGACGCTTCCGTATCTTTGCGCATGTGCTAAAATATAATATCCGGCGAAGAATATATTTGGTAGTCTGTGAGCATGCTTTGTTAAAAAGCCACTTTCATTTAATATATCCGCATGTTTCCAGATTGTCAAATTGTCTTTCATGTTGTGTTTTCATAAAAAAATTTCTATAAAGTGTAATAATAATTGAATGTTTACACGCAATGAACTTTTATTTCGGTTCTAAACATTTTCTAATGTAATGTACATGTACCACGTTTCTTTACTATTAAAGAACACTTGCATGGGTGAAGTTTTCAGGATTATTCCTGAAGTTCAGGATTTTCAGTCTCCTGAAAGCCTTCTATTTCCTATGTAAAACTATAGAAAAACTGCTAAATTCAGGATTTTCAGCATTTTGATTTTTTAATTTCCAACTTTCACCCATGCACTTGCGGATATATTTTAAACGGCACATTATGCCTCAATTACAAATACATTTTTATACTTATTACCAACAATCAACAAATGAGAAAGATAGCTCCGGTATTTTGAAAATTAGAAATTTTTTGGATGCTATGAAAAAAGTACACTAAAGTTAAAAGCTTAAATTGAGAAATAAGAGTAAAATCATTTCAGAGGCATGATAGAACATTAGGATATAGTTATTACGATTAGGTTATCAGTCTTATTTTTTATTTATCGATTTTATTTTTGAAACACTGAAGAGATTGGCTCTCTGTTGCACAGAGATGCAAATCCTAATTGTGTTTTCCAGATTTTAGATATCTAGTGTTAATTTTTCTTCTTCTCTTTTTCTTTTAGATATTGCCAAACCTGGTAAGTAAAATTTGATTCAAAATAAAATTAGATAAATAAATAAATAAATAAATAAATAAATAAATTGAATATTAAAATATATCTAAAACTTGTTTATCGTAAACGTTTTTACATTTAAATGTTGACGAGAAGATGTTACATAAATTAAGGCTTTTATGAGTTCTAAAGCAATTGATAAAAAGAAATTTGTTTTAAAATAACGAAATTTATACGTAGTTTGAAACTTTTTAGCCACTTGTAAAACTTCAGAAACTGTCGAGATGTTGAAACTTATGATAAAATAAATGTCGATGTGACCAGGAAAAAATTGTCATTTAGCTTCATGTTTTATACATTTCGCTTCATACAATATAAAGGCTGCTACATCGTCGGATACCCACGGCTGATTAACATGTAACATAACATGTATGAATATTTATGGTTCGGCCGTGGGTATTCGACGATTAGGTTGCAAGTAAACGAATTGTATCATATTTGAATCTTTACTGCAGTGTTAAATAATCGCCAACATATATGGACATCAACCCCCGAATCCCACTCCTTTTAATAATATGATATTTAAGTAATGAAAATATTGAAAGTTCTGCTCAGTGGCCATGTCACTCATTATATATTGATATACTATGCATAGTATACTCGCATGTTGTTACATGTAACTAGAGTTAATTAAGTGTTGTTCTGTTCTGTTTTTAGATATTTCATGTTTTTGTTCTTTTTGCAGAATGCGATGATTATGTTGGAAATATTGTGTTTGCGATGGACGCATCCTCTGCTGTCAGTGAGGACAATTTTGCTTTACAACTTGAATCACTAAACGACTTTGTTGGCGCATTTAACGTGAAGCAGGGCGTCGATACCACGCGATTTGCAGTTGTGACGTATTCAAACCAAGTTGATGACGTAATCTTGTTTACGGACTACGCTGACAAAGCGGAACTTCAAACTGCAATTGGTGACCTACAGTAGGCATAATTTTATCTAGCAAAACATAAAGTGCAGATTAAACTGATAAGAGACATTTTTAGAATCATTTTTTGTTGAAAAACATGGCGAATTACTTTAATTATTAATGGTCACTAATGGGTAGGCCTATACATTTGTATTTGTAATTTAAAGTAAATGTGTTTCAGACAAACACAAACCGACGAAAATTAAATCATTTTTGCAGATGGAGTAATGGAAACTCACCAAATATTTCGACATCATTGGACTACATCAATTCGAACCTATTGTTCAGTGATTTTGGCAGTGACGTCGTTCCATACACAGTTATAGTTGTAACTAACGGCAATTCTCCAATTCCATCACAAACTGCTCACTCAGCGTTCGCTTTAAAGCAAAATGTTGACAAGGTAAGAAGTGGTACTAATTTGAAAATCCTGAAATATCTAAACTTTAAAATTAATGATTTAGATAAAAAAAAGTTCAGATCTTTAGAAATAAACAAAAGGGTAAGCATGATAGCATTCACTTACATATAAGATAAACTCCCTTAATTGCAAAAATACATACATGTATTTAAAATAATTTAATTATCTATGACAAGGAAAAAACATTTAGATTTTTGCTATTTACTTAATATCGTCACCTACCTGTCTATCTGTTCATCTACTTCTTAATATTTACCAGTACTAAACGTGTTTTCTGACGCTCCCGTTACACCGACAGTTCGTTCTTACGGCAATCTAAACATTCAAGTACTTTCCTGTAAAACGACGAAGTCGTGCTCAGGACCCTGGCGTATTTTTTTTTTTGTGTACAAATTTCCGTTAGCCGTCACACCTGCGTCATGTCATGCTATGTGCGTTTCCAGTAAATGTATGGCATTTGTGTGTGTGTGTGTTTATAGTGTTAGTTATACTCAGCGCCGGAATGTCCGAGTTTTATCATCGTCCATGCCGGACTCCAGAAGTCGCATCGGGGACGTCTTTTCATGCCAAACTTCCTTGTCCTATTCTTCGTTCTTTGGTGGTGGGTGGAGGTACGACAATACTGCCAAGGCATCATGTTCCGTGACGGCAACAAACAAAAACGGCTCTTGTTAAGTCCACCCTCTCATGTAAGTCACGAAATGTCAACCAGTTGTCTCTTGTACCTGAGGTGGCTTGACCTTGACATGCCGTGTGCCTTCTCCGCGACGTGCACGCCTCGAGAGATGGCATTTGTAATGCGTTTACACATTTATAGGGCGTTCCTTAGACAATCTTACGGCGTTTATATGCGACCCTACGGAGTCTTCAGTGCGTTCAATGGGTGTGCACAACGACCTGAGGACATCATGGAAACGTCATAGATATATTAAGAACTACCTAGACGCACTGAAAACGCTAATGTTATAACAGAGTAGCCAGTTACATGTTAAACAATTTTTCTGCGTTTATACAGCGACTATATGCGGCATGTAGAGTACGTTGTTAATACGTGCTTGGGGTGTTTATGGTGTTCTAACTGCAACTATTGCGTCCCTAGTTTATTCTAGATCGATCCTCAGCGTTTCTTTTGTGCATGTTCAAAATAGTCGCCATGAATCTGCGTCCTAAGCTGCAATTGTGGTCTTTACGTTCTCAACTCGGCCCTTACGGGGCCAATGACGTTTCTTCTGCGTTCTAGTTCACCCTTGGAAAGCAGTAAGGTGGCAAGTCCTGTGTGACGGTGGCATAACAAGTAACATATACGGAATGTGTTCACTGTTATATTTATGTAAATTTTCCATGCTTTAAGTTTTTTCATCACAATTATATAGTGGGTTTTTCGATGTTTATAGCATAACAATGCAAATTTACTGGTCCTCTGCCGCGTTACTAATTATCCGTTCAAACAACTAGTTCACTTCTTCACGAAGCCTATCTTCTTAAAATTGACTCACTATTCTAGATAATGATTCTTTTTGCTGTCAGCAGAACCTATCAATTATAACAACGTTCTCATTTAAAGTCAAATTAAGCACTTGATATATTAAAAAGCTGAGAACTGAGCGCGGTCTGTTTGCTTCGATCTACATTTATATTATTTATATGAATATTCTGTGCGTACGAAGTGAATGTTGATCATCCTCTATGCAATGTTTTGTTTGATATTTATCAATTCTCTTTTGCCAATTTTCCACTACTTTTTAGGTTTTTGCTGTCGGTATTGGTAATGTTAATGATACCGAATTAATGAGCATCGCGTCTCACCAGGACTATGTAGTCAAAGTTGATAACACCGAAGAACTAACAAAACGTTTACCTGATCTCACTGATAATGCATGTGGTAAGTCTAACTTCAGGATTCTAATCTGAGACAAAAATCAAAAGTTAATGAGAATTCAGCGTATATCCACTCACATATAAGTAATAAAGATTAATAAACGTCTGCATGATTACAATGAATTCTATAGTAAAACAAGAGCCCGAAGCAGGAAAGGCACAGATATAAAGGCATGGTAACTATTAAAATATGTTAGAAGAAAAAAAAAGAACCTTTTCTGGCATTTGCGCTTATTCCTCGACACATGTATGTCAAGTTGTTTGATCCATCCGTAAGTGAGCGTCTATTCACAATCATTGCGTTTTTCGTGCATGTATGACTTTGCCCTCTCACCTAAAAAATAGTTTTAAATATTTGAAAAATTTTGGCTTTGACAACAACAAATAGAACAATAATTTGGTATTATACATGCTGCTAATGTATCTGATATATATAACATCACGTTGATCACCAATTATCTTGTTTCCGAAGTTTGTCGGTAAGGACCGAAAGCTTGCGATCGTTCTGTGAAAAATACAAGAAAATTAGTCCACCGAGTAGTGTATTAAGCATACAGCAAAAGGAAAAACGGGTTCGCTAGATATAGATTCTAGTCGGCACAAATGTATGTAACTGAAATATTGTAACGTAATACTATTCTACACTGGCGAGAACGGATCCACCTAATGAAAAAACAAGTAAACAAACCATTTAAACAAACACGATATCTATAAATAAGATTCCAAGGCTGAACATTTCAACAGTTGTACATTGATTATATATATAATTATGATATTTTACATTGTAGAGTTGTTGAAGGATGATCCTGATGACGAAATAACAGAGTCCACAACTGTTATGACACCAACTGCAGGTAGAGGTCGTACATTATTCTTGTTGCATCTCATTATAACATTGTCAATAACAATAAAAATAAAATAAAATATACAGATACCGGTATCTGTGTTTAAATTTGGCGCATGTATTTAATTCATAACCTGACATGTATAATGTATGTACATCAACTGGTATTTTTACTTTTGTATAAATACACCAAGAAACCGGAACCTCTGAAGATTGGCCAACTTTTTTTTCAAAAAATAAAGGGGAATGTGGAAGCGGTATGCTTCGTGGGATGTTGAGTGCAGGAAGCGTTTGGGTCGATTTTTAAAATAAATTGTCCAGCATTAACTCATCGATGAGTGGTCGTTATAAACTTTCTTTAGCGTTTTAATTCATTTGGTATTGATCATTTCATCAATTTCCCATGTGCCAACCAATCTCTATCTTTTATGATTCCTGACAATGGTTTTCGGCTTGTGATATCAAAGTGACAAAATAATCAATTTATCTTAAGAGGTTTTATTTTCATTAATAAAGGAGATAAAACAATGACATACATGTTTACCTGAAATCTGAAGCTATATTTAATTGTTGGTTTCACTTTAGAATAAACAATAACAAAATTTATTGAAAAAAAAATTTAACCTTAAAAGTGGACTAAAATACGATTGGTTAGTGTTCTAGGGTAATGTATTGACATGTTATTTATTTTGCAGGTGGAGATCGTTGCTTCCGTGAGCACGGTGAGCATTGAACACAATTATTATTTCTAAATTTAGACAATCTAATAAAAAAAGCATAATTAAGAATGATAGGTTTTATGTCATAAAAGAATTAAATAAATCCTGTGCTTGATTAAATTATGAATGTCAGTTTACAGTTTCACCACCGTGTGGTGACTTCCTAATATATGCAACTTATTTAATAAAGCTCCAAAGGAATAGTAACAAATATTTTATTTATTCATTTAAATTCTTTTGCCAAAATATTCTCAAGTCCTATAATATTTTACTTTTTTATGGATGTTCTATTGAAAATTTGATCTTCATATGGATTTATATTGAAGGAACTTGTACCCTCGAAGAATACAATAATTTAAGACTGACAGCTCTTCATGGAACGAATTGTGAACAGTTTTGTCAGTGTTCACATGCGTCAACGGAATTAGACGGTTCCGTCACGCATTACTGGGTGGAACAATCATGCGGCCCAGGAACATTGTTTGATGAACGCATTTCCGTCTGCAATCACGATTACGACGTTGAATGCAATGGTAAGAGGATATATAAGATTAGCTTATGAAAATCATCATGTTCAATTTAATATGTAACGCCTGTTTACATGTTTCGAAGATATTGTCATAATTCTAAACATGATTTTATTCAGTTACCAGTTTTCAAGACAAATAAGTTTATGGAAGCTTTTGGCACATTGTGTTCTTTTAGAATCGATGTACTTTGACAAATTTTGGGTATGGCAAGTCGCAAAAATGAATGTTCTAATGTTGTGCATGACATAAACATTGAAAGAGCCGTACCCTCACCAGTGTTAAATTAGAAAAAAATGAAGGTGTAAAGTGACGATTGTTTTTCATTGATTTAATTTTATTGAAACATAATTTCGTTCTTTTTCATGATTGCCAATAATCACGTTAGCGGTCATATCTCCTCATTTGCGCTTATCGTCAGCCCATTTACCCACTTTCTTTTCGTCATGAATTAAATAAAAATTTTACTCGTTAATTTTAATCATTTTCTTTTGTTGAATTTTTTTGTAGTGGCCTCTAGGCGGCAGACCTCCAACTAATTACAATATGGCATTGTGTTCTATGAAGAAATCAAAACAAAAACAAATAACAAAATTAAAAAGAATTAAAAACATTTTTTTTATTGTAAGAAATTATAATATAAATTCACAATGTACACAATATTCCAGTTGCAAATTTTAAATGTACATGTACTAGAAACAGAGTTTGCAATTTCATGAGAATATTCAATTAGACTTTAGAAATAGAGGCCACAAATTCTAGAAAAATGAAAACTCAAAAGGACTTATAATACATTCAAATGTAACAGTTATATACGGTTTAACTTAAAATACTGATAATTGCAGACACTCCCCCACCAACAGAAGCACCAACACAAGCACCAACCCAAGAACCAACAGAACCAAGTGATGAATCAACAAGTGCTCCTGGTAATGGTATTTCTTTTAACTGGAAAACTAAAAATAGTATTTCATATCTTCTAAATTAGCATACATGCAAAATAATTGTTTTTGGCCAGTTACATATCCAAATATGATATCGTTATATAGTAAACTCAAATGTCAATTACCACGTGGAGGTAGGCTTATCAGACTTATATGCTCTTATTCTAGTTAAAAAAAATGAGATTAACTAATTTAAAGTTGGTATACCTATGAAGAGAATAAAGAATGTATGATTTACTTAACGGAGTTATTTTTGTTATAAAAACTTAAGATGTGGTAAATACTAAAATGACGTCTTTGAAGTGATCAGTGGCAAATTATTGTTCCAAGTGGTTTTTCAAAATGTTCTTTTTTAATTGAAGGTGGAGATCGTTGCTTTAAAGAACACGGTAAGTTTTGAACGCAATTATAAAGTTATTTAGATAATTTAGACGAACCCTTTTCGTGTGCAATTAAGCCTGATTGTTGTATAAGTACAAGGTTTGAAAATAATTTCCGAGTATTTTATATGATATTTAACGTGCCCCCATTTAACTAAAGATAACTTTTATACCTATGTCCAATATTCTTTTGCGGATTCTACAATCAAATTGAAGATCAAGCAATTTTTACTTTCATAGCTAATAACTAATCATGAACATACACATACACACACATAGGCATACATGCATATAGGTCGTAATAAGCAGGTAGAAGACGTTAACTTTTTTTCTTTATATTGAAGGAACTTGTACCCTCGAAGAATATGAAGATGTAAGACTTACTGCTCTGCACGGTACGAATTGTGAACAATTTTGTCAATGTGCGCATGAGTCAACGGAATTAGACGGTTCCGTCACACATTACTGGGTGGAACATTCATGCGGCGCAGGAACATTATTTGATGAAAGCATTTCCGTCTGCAACCATGAGGACAGTTTTACTTGTACTGGTAAGTCTATTTTAAAGCAGCACGCCTCGAGATTCATGCTTGTTTTTATGAAAATTTTGAAAATGTATTTGAATGTGTAATATTGTGAAGGAACCAAATGGAAGCATTGAACACATCATTAATAGCACTTACAAACCACGTAAATTACCAAAATGTGGTCAAAATATGCAAGATAGCATATACCGCGTTAGTAATGCAGTAGAAATATAGTTGTAAATTCAGAAAAATTAGACATTCAGACATTAATCGCACCTAATATGAAAACAAAAATACTTGAATCTTAAAACTTTTTACTTTTCTTTACATCTTTGTTCATTTTTCTCAAGTTTATTTTTTTTTAATTATTTTAACTCTTCTGGAGGCATGTAGCTTTTATAAGGCATACATTTTTCATTTAATGTCAATTACATCAATTATTTTCCTTTATACTTTAATGAAAAAAATAGATTAAGACCAAATCGATTGCAAGTTTCATCATCATTAATTATATGTATCATTAATAATAAAAATCTAAATTCCAATACAAAAATGAACTACACATATGACTTTACAATAAAATTGTAACGAAACATTATGTTGTGTCACAACAAAAAAGACTTTTTAAATTCATCAAGTCCACAGCATATAAAAAATGAAAAAAAATAAGGAAAAGAAGAAATACTTTTCATGTGTAACAGCTACAGTTCACCTCAACATTTTTGTAATTGCAGACACTTCTCCTCCAACACAAGCACCGACACAAGAACCTACAGAACCAAGTGATGAATCAACAGAAGTTCCTGGTAATAATGTTACTTATTTAACTGGAAAACTAAAAAAAGATTTTCGTATTATTTCGTATATGCATATACTATTCAATAAAACAATAAAAGTGTACATGCATTAGGCCATTTACATACATTTATATATGATAGCGTTTCGTATATGCATGTGCGTGCAGTTAGGCTGATCAGATGAATAGTATGTTACGCAGATACTAGTTTGTGAGAATTTTTACATTTTCAAGTCGACATAACTTTAAGAGAGATCGAAGAACGCTTGATTCAAATAAACGGCTTTGAGTTTGTCATTTAAACAATGTAGAAATCGGTAATAATATAAACACGGCTTTAAAATTGTAAGATGATAGTTAATTCTCGTTACCTCAGAATATGTTTCTACAAATTGTACTATTTGCAGGTGAAGATCGTTGCTTCGAAGAACACGGTAAGCATGAGAAGGCAATTATTTCATTTATAACATTTAAAAAAAAGCCCATTCATTTACAGCAAAAAAATCTTGAAACAAAAGTGATCCCTCGGAAGCATTAATCACAACAAAATTACATGAACAAAGCAGAGTGTGGTTGTAATTAGTTCAAGAGTAATCTATGAATGTTGTTTATTTTTATTGAACAATTCCTAAACAAATGTTAACATATACATCCTAGTATATCTGATTTTATATGGATTCTAATACCGAAGTTAAAAGCAGGTAAATTTTGTCATCATAATATATAAACAGAAATTGACATCAACTTGGAGAAACTGTTATATTGTTGTTTCTTTATTGAAGGAACTTGTACGCTCGAAGAATACAATAATTTAAGACTAACAGCTCTTCATGGAACGAACTGCGAACAATTTTGTCAGTGTGCGCATGAGTCAACAGAATTAGACGGTTCCGTCAAGCATTATTGGGTGGAACATTCATGCGGCGCGGGAACATTATTTGATGAAAGCATTTCCGTCTGCAACCATGAAAGCAGCTTTAATTGTACTGGTAAGTATATTTTAATAAAGCTTAAATTTTTTATTTAACGTCAATGGCATGAAATATTTTACTTTATATTCTTTTAAAAAGAAATAGATTAAGACCAAATCATTTGCAAGTTTCATCTTCATTTATAATACACATGTATGTATCATAAATTATTAAAATATAAATTTCAATTAAAAAATAAACTATTCTTAAACATATACATGGTCAATAGGATTTTTTATCTATTTCATTTTAGTACAAATGTATTATGTCGTAGTAACGAAACATTATGCATTATCATAAAACAACAAACAAGACTTTTTTAATTCATCAAGACCACAGCATATAAGAAAATGAAAAATTTAGGTACCTTAGAAACAACTTTCATATGTAAAAGCTAGGTTAACCTCGCCATTTTGTTCAAATTATTCCAATCTATTCATTATATTTCTATTTTGTTGTCTATGATAAGTGTTCAAGTAATAATGTTCAGTATCCTTGTAGTTTAATAAAATTTGTTCTTTTCCAACTTTTTATCGGACGTTGTTCTCTTTTATCTTTGTTATGAAACGAACTTTATTGTCATCCAATTTTCTGTTTGTTCAGCTTTTCTTTTTGTATTCTGTTTTAACAATTGATTCTTTGTCAATAAATGTGATGAATTTTTCTGCAAGCGGCAGTTTAAAAAAGAAGAACACAACAGATAAATATTCATTATATAAGAAAATATTGATTTATAGCAAATTGATCAGGAAAACAAAGTTACGTGATTTTCTATTTTGTATATCTATAACACAAAACGCAAGAAAATAAAAAAGAAAATACGAAGTAGGAGAACAAATATTTCGTATACTTACAAAAAGGAAAAAATATTTCTGATGATTTACATATATTTTTTTGACAAATTACAGATATCTCTCCACCAACTCAAGGACCAACAGAAGCTCCAACGCAGATACCTACAGAACCGAGTGATGAGTCAACAGGTGCCCCTGGTAATCAGTTTAGTCTTTGAAGCTAAAAAAATGTTTTTTTAATCATCTAATTCTGTGGTTTAAGCTGAATACATGTATGTAAAGTGCATTAAGCCTTTTAAGAAATACGAATTATTCTTTTATCTTTTATACCATTAAATATGCGTGCAAATCAGTTTTAACAATAACGAAATAATTTTATATAATTCACAACAAATTATGCATAAGCAGTTACTTAGTAATTTATTAAATTTACAATCATATTGACATAGTTATGACTTATTTTGAGGAAAGAATTTTTATTTATATTCTTCTGACATATCTTTGTAAGGTATTTATATTTGTTACAACAAGGCACAATGTTCCAATATATTTTTATTGGTGCCGCTAAGCCTGGGATTCAGGTGTTGATATTTTTGTTTATTTATAACATACACGCTACATACTCGTTCGTGTTTTCATAATATCAATGTCGATTTTCCGAAGCACATAAAAAATCGACAGAGTGGAACCCAGGTTAGGTGCTGCTGTTTTTGTTTTTCCATCTTTGTCTAACGTTTTTATTTATTCCTCGTTCGAAATGGATAAAAGAATTAACTTCAGAAAAACATGTTTTTCTAAGTTGTAATTGTTGTTAAATTCATTAAACTAAAATTGAGTACCACCAAAGCCGGTGCTATGGGTCGAGATGGGTGTTGCACTTCTTCATTATCCCAAATGTACTGACTTAATCAAACCGAGTCTACAATTTGTATTTAATTTTGCTGATTTTGATGCGTCCGATGGATAATTGTTTCCAGGTAGTTATTCATATCTTTCTCAGTGGGTTTCTTTCCCAACATTAGGTCGAATTTCCCAAGAGAAACATATCCAGAGTAGCGGATGAATGGATAATTGATGCGACTTTGTAGGCACCTTTGGGATTTTTTTTTCGTGAAACTTTGATTATTTGGCGGGTTAACGTGTACGAATATATGTGTATGTATCTGTTCTAATCTAATACACCAGACCTCGGTTCGGCCTTTGAAAGTTGATTTTATATACAAAACTAGTATATTATAACAATATTTCATACATTTATTTTTGCAGAAAATGACCGTTGCTACGCTGGTTTGGGTAAGTAGAAAACAATAAAAAAAACAAACAAACAACGAAACAAAATAAGCAAAACACCATCCTCCTTGAAAGACAAGTAAACACATTGTGTTTTTTACTCCATGCACACTAATATATAAGATATTTCAGAAGCGCCTTTTTTATTAAATAACAACGGACACACAAGAACATACGTATTTTATTTTTTTTAAAAATTCATGATATTTCAAACTTAATTTCAGAATCATTTTTGTTTTATAATAAAGCTTTTTTATAAGTTTAAAATTTTACACCAACCTTCATTGTTAGCTGAGTAGACAAGTTTGGTTTACAGGTGGGGAAAACTTTAAATATACATTCGTGCACCATTTCTAACCAGGGCAGGTTTCAGTGTTGAACCACCTATCTATTTCAATTCAATTTTTCAGCCCTTTCCGTCCGTCTTCCGATAAGGACTATAATAATTATTATCATTATGATGATGAATAATAGCCGATGACGTTCCGATTGTAACTATTTCAGGCGATTGTTCCTTAGAAGATTTTGAGGACAGGAGACTTAATCTTCTTGGTGGTACAAATTGTCGTTACTTCTGCCAGTGTGCGCATGCGTCAACGTTGAATACCGGCGCCGTAACCCACTATTGGGTAGAACATATGTGTCCATTGGGGACATTATTTGACGATTCTTTGCCGGGATGTGGCCACGAAAGTCAAGTGACATGTTCTGGTTAGCATATTTTTTTGAAATCTCAAGCCAAAGTTCTTTTCCATACTGACTTATCACATATATACGATATGTTTATTTTTGTGGTCAATTTGTTATTCTGTGTCAAAAGACATATAGGAAAATATTGACTTTATATTTCTCTTAATCAGCTAACACGTGGTCTCTGCCTTAGGGGGAGCGGAACAACAAAACACCGTTTGAAAAAGGAGAAGAAAATACAAAAAATAATCTTCTGATATTTACTAATAACATTCTATTAAGTAGACCACAAGAATTAAATAGCATTTCACAGGCTCACCCATTTCAAATTCTGTTCTATCCGTTTTAAATCCAAATCTACATGTGTCGTAGGTCTTAGCTTGTTTTAGTCTTTTTTTTTTCTAAAAAAATATGTTCATTTTTTTTACTTCATTTTGTTTCAGATACAGGGCCTTCCACAATACCACCATCGAGTATGTATAGCAAAACACATTCATGCCAATCCGCCCCGAAAATATGAAAGAAAAATAAACGAAAAATATATAAAAAATATAAAATACATAAATTTAAGCACGATTATTTCCAATGTGTCTCTAGTTTTTTACTGACTCATACACTGTCTATTTTCCTAGTTATTATTATAAAATATTAACCAATGTTTTAATTGGTTCAATCTAGAAATATAAATATGTTTGGAAATATTTGATTGGTTGATGCCTTTATAACACTAAAAAAGGACCATGCAATCTGATTGGTAGACACTTTTATACGTTTTTTTTTTCAACATTGTTTATCCAGTTTGTTCTACATGTACAATATATCTATTCATATAACATTTAATTGATTATGCATCTTTTTAAATTTTGATTGGGTTTATGCTCGATTGCCAAACAAGTTCTTGCATCTTATATACATCACTTTCGAGTCCGCTTCCTGGAACCAACCAGTACCGGTGTCATATGAAGAAACATGGTCGTGACCCGATATTGGCTCGAATCCATGAACCCTGGGTTGAAAGGCAGACACCTTACTCCCCTAAAATGTTTGTTTAATGTCGGTGAAATATAATTCAAATTAACGTTAAACTTTTAACTGCTTAGCTTGCGCTCTCGGACTCGATTTATGAGCTAATGAAAATGATAATGTTATTTAATCATTACACAAACGCTGGTAAAAATCGTGAAATATTTTTCTTATCATAAGTTATATGTTCTCATGAAATAAGGTGATATTATCATTGCGAAGCAATTTGACGATTTCACCACTGATTGAATTAAAACCTGATTTTTTTTCTGTACTTGACAGCGATTCCTCCGTCCACCCCAGCACCAATTGACAACCCAGGTAAGCTGTTTCAATCTTCCGTCAAAATTGTAATACCTTTGTTCATCCTACTCGACTTTTTGTCATCCTTAACATATAAAAATGCGATAAAACTTTAGCATAATATAATGCGGCAAAA
The DNA here is from genome assembly GCF_026571515.1 of Ruditapes philippinarum. Lineage (NCBI taxonomy): Eukaryota > Metazoa > Mollusca > Bivalvia > Venerida > Veneridae > Ruditapes > Ruditapes philippinarum. Next base: position 60,374 of record NW_026862835.1, on the reverse strand, counting down.
GGTGAATTGAAGTTCAACCATATCCCTGATTCGATGCCGGGACAAAGGTTTCAAACGAAGCCTGCAACATTTTCAGTTTATCGTTTAAAACGTTCGTATAAAGTCTCGTTTTTCTATATTTCAACAATTTCGCTGCAATACCAGTCTTACTATGTTGAGCAATGTTTGTTTGAAATCTATTTCAACTGCACTTGTTGTAAGAAATGATTTACATTACAACGTTAAAAGTAACGGAATCGTTTTCTGTTCCGTTACTCATTTAAAACTGAAAATTGACAATAGAAATTTAAAAAGTTTAGAAATTTTTTTTACTCACATGTATGGAAAAAATAACAACAACTGCAACAGCAACAGCAACTAATTTGTATATATTTTTATCAGGTTGTATTGAAGCAGGTATGTTAAAACAACAGTAGTGTTTCTTCTGTATTTGCAATGGAAACGCACCGTATATTTTAAAGCACTTATAACGGTTTCTGTGCCATTAAAAAATTGAACGTCTATCACTTAAGAATGTATCTGGTTGGTGTAGGCACTGGTGAAGTAAATACGAGTACAGGCACTTTTTAGATCTGAATGCAGGTAACTAAAATATAAACGCCTGTTAATATCTAGTACTGTGCAAGGTAACTCAAATATAAATGACTTTTCAAATTTAGTGCTGCGCAGGTATGCCTGTTAAAATTTAGTTCTGCGCAGGTAACTACAATATAAATGCCTGTTAAAATTTAGTACTGCGCAGGTAACTTTAATATAAATGACTCGGTGTCCACTATATATAAATACGATGTTAAAAATGTAAGTATGAAAACTGAGAGTTCAAACAAACTCAATATTAACCAGATATTTAAACTTCACTACACGTGCATACAACAGGTATGAAAACATTGTCTCGTACTTCGTGATCACCTCAGTATTGTTGTTTTGTGTGTGTGTGTTTTTTTGGTCCTTTGGTATCATTGATTCCAACATTTTTAAATGTTGAAAATTGAATAGCACTCAAGTCGGTACTAAGTGGCGTATTGGATGTTACAATTTTTGTATGACTCCTCATGTACAAACTTAACAAAACCGAGTCTGATTTTTCATGTAATTTTGTTGTGTTAAATGCTTTAGATGGATCATACTTTATCCTGATATAGGTATCTGCAAAATATGAGCACTGGAATTCTTACCATTTGAATACTTTCTACTACATTTGCAAAATATAATTACCAGCAGAGATATACTTTTGACTGCATATTCATTAAGTTATATGTTAAATCATTAAGATTATCTGTATTGTCAGAGTTTCTGTTTGGAAACATCGTCTTATTTATTTCTCCTCATATCTCTTCAGAGACAGGTATTAAGTAATTTGTTTTATAAAAGCATAATGCTCTTTAATGTATTTTCTTAATTCAACTTCTTCATTTCTTTGCACTGCAAATATTCATTTAAATCGTATTGGGATGAAAGCATTTCAAGTTGTACAGTTTAGCACGCACTGGTTTACCTTTTCTTTGTTAGAACCAAAAAACGAATACGCTTAAAATGCACTATATAGTCAGGTCCGGCAGCACATTCAGTTTGAATGACCACTCAATTTAGTATTTTGTATTTATACTAATTAAACCCATTATAACTACAATATTCGACTGTTTCAAATTGAAAGCAGGAAAAGTCAATAATTTCCTAATTTACATTACATTTGTATAATATAAGATATTATCTAAACTTATTTTACAACAAGGGTTATCATAATTGTCGCCGGCTACATCTACAATTAACAAGATTTGACAATTTCAACCCATACACCGCCTAACCTAAGCCAATCAAATGGAGAAATTAATAGCACTTGATCATAACAAAAAAGAAGAAAAGGGGCGCATACGGGGCACGCAATCCGCCATGTTTTGTATGGTTACCTATGTTTAGAATTTAAATACAATCTTAATGTACGAAGCTCGAAACCAGTATGTAGGCTCTCCTATGGGGTACATAATATATAGAATTATTTCTTTCTAAGAAAGAAAAGAAACATTAGCTATTTTGTTCAGTAGTCTATTACACCAAAAAGAAAACCCTATATTTTTAAATATCCCGTTGAACGGATTTTTATAGCATTTTTTGGAAATGCTTATACTTGTATTTGAATTACAGATCCATGCAGCCAGCATGATTATGAAGTACGGCGCTTAAAACCTTTATACGGCTCTGGCTGTGAACAGTTCTGCCACTGTGCTCACCAGGAGGGATCCGCTGGTACCAACGTTGAATACTACTGGGAGGTACAGACTTGCCCTCCGAGCACTCTGTTTGACGAAAGTCTTCCAACCCCTGTGTGTAATCATGACTATAACGTTGAATGTGAAGGTTCGTAATGTTTCTCATTCTTGGCTAGTTTAATTATATATATGTATGCTACTTTGAAAATTTATAAAGTTGATTGTCAAGGTTCGTAAAGTTTTCTCATTCTTGACTAGTTTAATGATACATGCATACGAGTTTAAAAATTTTTAAAGTTGAATGTCAAGGTTCGTAATGTTTTCTCATTCTTGACTAGTTTAATTATATATGTATATGAGTTTAAAGATTTGGTAGTTCTATGAATACTACGTTTTATTTCAGTAGTAACTTTCTAAAGAAAACTTCATGAAAATTATTTTCAAAAAAATGAAATGATGTTGTTTTTTTTAGTGAAAGAAACGTGAACATGTTGTTTAGCAGAATTTTTACCTTATAACTTCATTTTTCTCTCAAGTTATACGAACGTAAATAAACTTTCGATTCTTAAAATTTGTTTCGTTTCAGATATCCCAACATGAAAATGATGCACAATTTTGAAGAGTTGTTTAAGAACGTTAATACAACACGATAGAATTAAAAAAAATGTATTTCGCCAATGTAATTTTGCAATTATAAATAGACAGCCCTGATTCTCTTTTAACTGGACAATGCATACGTACAACTACTCTTTTCAATATACAATAAATACTTTAACGGTGATTCTTAAATAGACGCCATTTTGTTAAATAGACAATACAGAAACCGAGCCACATCTTATTTCTCTTGACATCTGTTTACCTACATTTGTTTCTGAATTGTAAGTTACAAAACCTTCACTGAATCAAGATGTTAAGGATTAGTTTAAAGAACAGCAGTTTTGTAAGTTTATAACATACTTTAGGCCTTTTTAAAAGTCTCTATGAATTTAGATTGCTTAATTACAATATTCTAAAATTCAATTATTCAATTTCAATTCAATTTTTCAAATTCAATTGCAAGATGTTCTCGTTTTACCCCGATTATCTTTTTTAAAAGGATACTTATTGTTTCCTTTCGGTGTCTTACTATTATCTAATATTTAAATGTAAAGCCAAATGTTCGCTAAATATACTTCCTTATAGCAAACCTATATAATTATATGCACCAATTTCAAATTCCCCATTTTTATACTTTGGGTAAAAAAATGCCAAAAATAAATGTTTTCGTGGTGGATCAAGAAATGGCAGTCTGGTCCAAATTCAAACAATTTAATGTCACAATATATTGTTGGATCAAATCTAAAGTAAGAATATCATTTTATATACTATAAAACCAAAACATATTTAAAAAAATGTCTTTATGGTCGGGCAAGAAAATAGTTGGTAATTTTCTGTATTACTTATGAAATTAATTAAAGTTTGAATCACTATATAACAAATTAAAGTTGTTTTAACATTTACATTGCCGTGTGAAAAAAGGTCAACAACATTTGCATAAATATTTCAATTAACGAAAGAAATGTACATTTGTAAACATGAAAATTGTTGTAAAATACATAAACTCCACTTGTTAACTTTGATTATTTGTTGTTATTGGTAGTTTTTGATTTTTCGCTTTGTTTTATTTCTGTTGTTTTTGTTGTTTTTTTTTTGTTTAAGTTCATTTTGGGCGTCTTTGACTGCTATCTTTTGTGTGCATTTGTCAGTCATATGGTTTGATAATTTGCTATATTTTACTCTTTTTTTTTCACAATATCAAACATGTACTTTGATCTGAGTTCTGGAAATAAGTAATACTTTTAAAAAGTTAGCATTCAATAGGAGTGAAAATTGAAAGGTTGGCTGGGCTGTAATTGTTTCATACATTGTATGAAAGCATATAAGATAGAGCATCGGTGACGAAGTCAAGCTAGCACCTGATCGAGCACTGTGCAATATACAGACGTTAAGATAAATTGGATCTGATAACCGCAAAAAAACTAGACAATAGGAAAACTCTGCACAGCCACTAGGAAACAGTCCGAACCGCCATTGTCATTTAGCTGTTTAAATAGTGACCCATCTTCATCCCTACTCCAACAGCAGTGTCAACAACTCGGAAATTTGTAGACTTTGAATCGGCTACATTTTGTGAATTAATTTTGTTTTCAAAAATTCTTTTGACTTGATACTACTTACTGATTGTCAAAGTTTTTATTACTGATTGTCAAAGTTTTTATTCATTGTTTTTTATATACGTTTTATTTTATCATTTCCCCTTTCTTTACATTGTTTGTTTAAGTTGCAATCTTTTGTCCTCTGAATATAATGTTATTGTTTGTATTGTTAAAATATATTTTACGTTCATGCTTTCGCTTTAAAAAGAAAATGAAAACGTTTTATCAAAATCAAACTCATTATATCTAAAACTTATAGTAAAATAGTTTCATCAAATTCAATTGCAAGTTTATGTATCAAAACTCCTTGTTAAATGAAAAAAACATCAGTTATATTTTTAAACCAGTTAAGGAACCTAAATGTAAAATTAAAAAAAATAATTGTTTGTTTAACAACCATTCTATTCTATATATGTTTGTATCCTTGTCATCATGAAATTAAACGGTTTGAATTCATAGTCACATTGTATACTTATTGTTGTTATTTCCCCCCTTATTCCGGAATTCAGAAGTTACTGATCATTGTTACCTAGTCCCTTTGAAAACCAGGATGTTTCATTTTATATAGCCGGTCTGTCCGTCCGACCGATTGAGGACAGGACATCGTTTAATCATTAAATAGAGAACGTTTCGGTCTGCAGTCTTTGGATTTCACGAAGCTGTTGGTCATTACTTGTAAATAATTTCTAGTGATTTGAGGTCACTGAGACTATCCACAAAAGCTCGTCTTATTACAATCTAACGAACGCCTCGGTCGTCAGTTGGTGCAAGTTGATCATGAACGATAAATTATGACACTTGACCGATCAGTAAGTAAAGAACAATTTGGCCTTAAGTCCTTAGATTTGGTGGCAAATTAAAGAAGTCATGACTGGTAAATTACTCGTTCGTAGTTTTAAGGTCAGTAGGTCAAATACCAAGGTCTCTACCATGGTGTCATTCACCACGAAATATCTTTTTTTGGTAGACACATGTTTCACGAACATCTTGTGTTTTTCTATTAAAATTTAAATAAACTTAAATTATCAGAGTATATAATGTTTAAGAGGTGTGTACAGATTGTGAACTGACACAGAAAATCAATTGCAACATACATTATATGTATTGATTTCACTATACGTATTCATGTAGAAACAAGGAGAAGAAGAAGTATAGGCTACGTGGTAGATCGGGCGGGTAATAAATAATATATTTAAGTTAATTAGAATCAGTTTAGACTGTACTTACGAGTAATTATTTAAGAATGTTTCGGTGGTGCTTATCAGTTTAGACTGTTGATGAGTCGGAATTGTAAACGAAATATTAAAGCTGTAAAAAGAGTTGAATTTAACAGTATTGAATGCAGCAATTGTAAATATAGTTGTTGCCTCTTTATCTACGTACTCCATCGATTCTTATGTTATTGTCGGTTTTTTCCTAGATGTTTTTTATTTGATAAGACGTGGTTATAATATATCGTTGAGTACAATACTGAATTCTACATTTGACAAGTGTGCAGCAGTGGAACATGTATCGGACGAGAAGTAAGCTTCTTCTTCCCATTAAAGTACGTACAGGACCAGCACTGAAACATCAACATATTCCGTGACATTACGTGGTGTGTATGGGGAACAAGTATAGTTGGTACCCCAGATGTGACGCCGGCTGACTTTGACGAGTGACTCTTAACAAGAACCATCTGGAATATTTGGCTAAGGAGCTCTTTATCCAGCTTAGTGCCAACCATGTACATGTTTAACCCAATACATGTAAACCCATCATCAAAAATAAGTATGTCTATACACGTATGTTTTTGTATTTCAATATTGTGTAAGCATTACACCTGTCTGTTTCGATAATGAGTATATGCAGCTAGGGGTGTACGTGAGAGTCTTGATGCCTTTATTGGAGAGGTCATGAGACCTCTCCACAGTGTTCAGACTGATTGCTGGCGGCATCCATTTTTGCGTATCTGATTGTACATAGTGAACGAATCTCATTTAAAGCCTAAAATCATTAGGAGCAAAAATTGTTTTGCACATGCTCCATTTCAAAATACGACTTAACTTAAAAGGAAAATTAACATCGAAGTGAAAAAATCGGTACATAGAAAAATCGGAGAATACCACTTACGATATTTGGTGACGGCCCGGTGAATTTTCGTGTTCTTTGTTCTATAGTAAATCAGTCACATTTGAGGCTTAATTCAGGATTCCACTGTTCTTGATGAATTATATACTGTCTTCAACTTTAAACATCAACACTATTTAAGTCAAATGAGGCCCAAAATATAATAGGTTAGCCATCTAGTTTTTTCAGAAATCTTCACTCTGTTGTAACACAGTTTAAATTCACCACTTTGAAAACTCCTGACTGCTGGTGGGTGGTACATCTTTAATCCTTCCGCCAACAAATGAGTTCCTGGAGAATACACAAAAAAAACAACTTTTAAACACATCATAATAACACACAAAAACCACTCACATGCAATAAATACACTTTAATTATGACCAATCTAACTAGAGATGACTTAAATTGGGCCACTTCAAAATTTTAAAGAACTACTTTCTAGACTACAACGGGTTGGGTCTAATTCCGTACCGGGTTGAGACCTAAATGAATCCAAAATTTAAGTTAAGCCAAAATTTATACTCATTTCCTAGTAATTTAGTGTTATACAAGTACATTCATATAGGTTTGACATGTCTCTAACAAATTACATTAATGCAGTACAATTTCTTAAATATAAAAATTCATGCGAAAAATCAGCCTCGGCCAATAGAATTTTACGCAAAAATTTATATCACAAATTCTGTCATATCTTTTGATTTTGCCAATGGATTTTCTTCAAATAAAGTTTGATGTTACCGGCTAATGTCATTTAGTTATTTTTATGAAAGAATAAGCCCTTATTGCTTTAAAATTGTAATATAAACTCCATTTATTTTAATGAGAGCATGAAATTTTGGGTTAAAATACAAGTAATCACAATTAAATGTGCTTTTTTCATAACTTTTTCCTTCAACATTGCAATAAAACTTACTGATTATGATTTTTACCTATATACCATGGTAAATAAAGTAAAGTACCAAGATATATACCCTATATTGTTTGCTTAAGATATCAATAAAGACAAACAGAGGTAATCTTAAGTTTAGCAAAGAGGTTACCATATCGCCATGGGCTATGTCTTCTGACAAGGTAAGATTAGCCAACTCTCACACAAATAAGGCTAAAAAATGATAGCACATACTGTATCCCACTTAAAATCATTGAGAAGTCTTAAAATAGTCAAAATTAGAGAAATTTTCTCCTGATATCAAAATATCTGCCAAATATGATATATACATCAAAATATCTGCTTAATATTGCCCGAGCATTGGGAGTCGTTGCCGGAAATAGCTGAATTTTCAAACTAGACATACGTTTTTACCTTCTCAACTTGTCCTGACAAATCTGCTGCCAAACTGAGCTGAAGGAGTTCTTCCATAGATCTTAACCAGTATAAGGTAAGGTCCTGTACTCAAACCCCGGCTTTGGTAACTGCATGGTCTGAAAAAATATGCAACACTAATACATGTCGAAGGAAATTATAAGAGGCATTTATGCTGTAATTCTGATATCAAAAAAAGAAAGAAAATCATTTCTTAATTAATCAATGGCTTGATTTGCTAATTCACACAGGAGGGCTTATTTATTGTGTGCTTAAAGATGCATACCTGCATGGAAATAACAGTTTAGACATTATAAACCTAACCTAATTTAACTGCTGTAGCAGCTGCTGCTACAAAAACAACAACAATCACACCAACTGTGTTATTCTAAATGAGCCAATTATCCATAAACTCACTGTTTAATGACTAGAAAATCTTTTGTATGTATATATTAGCAAATACATTCTGCAGCACAGCAAAACATCAAGTTTCATTACACTGAAAATGCCTATATTTCCAACAAGTAAATCACATTTGTCCTGTTCAATTGTCAGTTCTGCTTCATTGAAATACAAGACAATAGTGAATATTTACAATCTGATTACTACAGCATCAATACTTTGCTGAAACATCAGTGCATATAATGCGTGGTCCATATGAGCAATAGGCTACTATATATGGTGCTTGTTCGAATCCCATGGCCGGTGCTTCTTGGGCCCCTAAGACCTCTGGAATGAGTTTGCCAATCACTTTTTTTGCCAATGTAACCAGCCTGAAAACATGCACTCCCCAATGCCATGCAATGCATGGTTTATCCATAATTTAAGATGCATTTCTCTAAAACTTATCATTTTCTATATAAATCTTATGAAAATAAGCTATAGAACTATGTAAATTGCTAAACACAGGGTGCAAAAATAAAATTTATCAACTTATTAACTGCTTTAAACAAAATTTATATTTCATTTTTTAATTTTAAATTCATTTTTACAGTTTTAATTCAATAAAATGTGGTTAATCCTTCATGCAAAAGCTCTGTACCCTTCTTCTGCACTTACTGACACAGTAGCAGACATCTACATTTGAAGGGGAGATAACAATAACAACATCTGTCCCAATTTAAAATGTCAAAATTTAAAATTTGAAATAAAATTTAAAATTTTCAAACCTGTCAGTTATCCTTTATTTTCCTGATTTCTATGCATAAACACAACACTGATGCAAAGTTTCATCCATATTCATCAACCAGTTCCTATTTTTCACATTTCTTCTCTTAAAGAGGGTGTCGGCCTGGTGAATTTTCATATTCTTTGTTCTATAGTAAATCAGTCACATTTGAGGCTTAATTCTGGATTCCACTGTTCTTGATGAATTATATACTGTCTTCAACTTTAAACATCAACACTATGATCTAAGTCAAATGAGGCCCAAAATATAATAGGTTAGCCATCTCCTTTTTTCAGAAATCTTCATTCTGTTGTAACACAGTTTAAATTCACCACTTTAAAAACTCCTGACTGCTGGTGGTTGGTACATCTTTAATCATTCCGCCAACAAATGAGTTCCTGGAGAATACACAAAAAAACAACTTTTAAACACATCATAATAACACACAAAAACCACACACATGCAATAAATACACTTTAATTATGACCAATCTAACTAGAGATGACTTAAAATGGGCCACTTCAAAATTCTAAAGAACTACTTTCTAGACTACAACGGGTTGGGTCTAATTCCGTACCGGGTTGAGACCATTTAGCGCTACGTGAATGTTTCATTCCGTATTAATCTTTTAAAATGTATAAATCGATTACGTATTGTTTTCTGAATAGCGTTTCCGATAAATAGTAACTGTGAATATTACGGTACAATATCACCAGGCACTATTATATAACCGAGTGAACCGTGTACCGAAAGTTTGCTGCTCCACTTCTGAACAAGAACCGGTACTGTATGACTAAATAACGCAACGGAGATATTTTGGCGCAAATGACACAAATTTAACTCAAGATTTTCCTCAAATATTGGGGTTGTATGTACTGTTTATACCAATCAATTGATATAAACATTTTTATATAAATCTGGGACTTAAAACTGTTTGATTAATAAACTTTATGCCCGTTTTGGAAAATGTAGGGGAAATGTTTCCATAAACTTACCAAAACATTAACCGAAAATGTGCTTATTGAATTTAATTAGAAACTTTTATTTTGATACTAATTTTAATATATATGTATTTCACATGTGTATATCATGTATTTTAAATTCAGTTTGATGACATAACATAAATTGTTCCCTTTTAGAAAAAGTATCCATTTCTCCGGCATATTATCATTGAAAACATTTAAAAAAAATGAAGTGTAAAACAAACTTTCATTATGATACTATATTCAATATATATAATAGATTTTATTTGTTAAATAATTGTAATTTATAACCATTCAGTGTGTCTTTTATGCAAAAAATATCGCCAAATATTATCGAATTAAAAAGCAGCAAAAGACCTCTTGCATATCTTTTTAAAGAAGCAAACTTGTATATTATAATATAATCCGACATGTGTAACAGAAATGTACGTATTGCTCAGCATGTTTACGTTTATCAATTTTGAATACACGTCTGATAAGCATAAGGGTGGAGCTAAATATATCTAGAGCATAAGTATATTTTCGATGCCTATAAGTTTATCTGAATAAATCGAAAGGAAGTGTCTCTCAAGACAGAGACATTTAAAAGAGATAAATATAATATAAAGCTCAAGATTGCTACCTTTACAACCAGAGATGTAGAAAAATCTACATCTCTGTTACAAAGTACTATGTATAATTACATCTCTGTTACAAAGTACTATGTAATATGTATAAGTGGATCTCTCTACTAAAACAAGGATTAAAAAAAGAAATACTGTTTTGCTTTTCATTTAGATTTATTTTCAAAAACATATATCACGTAAAACGGACATTTTCCATCGATTAATTTCTAATTGTGACAAATATTTTTAAAAAATATAAAAAAAAAATAAAAAAAAATAAAATAAATTAGGTGTACAGTTATGTTACGTGTGACGTACCTTGGACGGATTATATCTAATACCGGATATACGGCACGAGTTACTTCCCATCCCGGAAATATTGCCATAGTGATAAAATTATCATCTAAATATGTAAATTTTAAGGTTTTTCTTTGAAAATTTATCATTAAATAATATTTTGAATTATGAGTCTCACAACAAGGTATGCATATTTATTTCTTTTATTGTCATCAAGATTTTTTTCGTTGATAACTGTAAATTCATGCATATTTTTGTAACCAAAACACATTTTCATATTTCACTAAATGATTATGTTGTTATTATTTCAGTTTTTAATAAGTAAACATTGTTCATCTTTGACTCATGAAACAATTTTTAGTTTAAATGTTGTAACTATATAGATAAGCGTTAAAGTTTAGTCACTGGTTCTTGCACATGTTTCCCTGTTGTTTTGTAAAGTGTCATTATTTTTAAAGCAAATTAGCATTTATAAGCACTCAAATAAAGACTGAGTATTTTGAATCATCTGTTTTGTAACAGATTGAGAAAAATGTGAAGGGTCCGTCTTACTGTCATTCAAACCCGGGACCCTCAGAATACTCTTATGAAGTCCTAACGGCCAAGCTACCCATCTGCATACACAATTTTTCTACCCAATCATTTAGCTGCTAGTTAGGTGTTATATTAGTCCAACTTAATAAACTGAGCGACAAGATGTGCTATTTTTGTGTCTGGCCATTATCTGCCTCTACAACGTAAAAGCAAGCTTCTGACCCAGAACAAAAATATCTCAGAATCTATTTTTGGCACATCAATATATTTTGACTACATGTAGGAGTTATATATCCCTGTTTCTCATGATATCAGGGCTTATCATATAATCTGGGTATGCTAAATTAAAGCAAAGAATTTTGCCACTTACCCTCAAAACCCAAAAATGAATCTATTGTACGTCTGCATCCCTGGGTAGGGTTGGTCATTACTTGAAAACTAATAGATACTTAGCTTAGTTGATTTACAAGTATACCAGTCGATAATTTGATTGAAAATAATAGAAACAGATAATTAAACTAAACTTTATTTAATAAGATGTTTTATCAGATAAATCGAGCCATATTCAAACACATCATTCATGATGACTGTTTTTGCCATCTTAAAACTTAAGTTTTAACAGTATGGAAATAACTATGATCTGACAGATAATGGTTTAACAGCACTAATTTTCACAGGGCCCATTTTTTTCCATCAAGATTCAAACATGATTTTCTTTAATCATGCAAAGTTTAAAGTTAAGTTTGAATGTTATAAATAAGACCCTCCAACATATTTGGAAAATGAATCAGCAACAGTATCAGACATATATGATATTTTAAGGGTTGGTCGTTAAAAATTCCACTTCTTGAAATGTCTATGTCTTTAAATACACATTCCAGTGCCCAGCCATTTCATTTCTAGCTACAAAATCCTATCATTGCAGTAAAGTACTGACTTAGATCAGGTACATGTATATCATCTTGTATTACTATTAGTATATCTCTAAAGTTAAACATATTTCAGTTTTGTTATTCACTACTACTATAAAACAAATAGAATCTTATTCCTTCTTTAGTTCAGCAACTTCTGGAGATATTGTTCCACCTCCACCGGCAGATATTCCACCACCACAAGCTTCAACAGAGGCAATTAACTTTTTAGAAAGTATTGGTAAGTATTAGTAATTCTTATTTTCAAAAAAATCATACTGGTTTTCAAAGCACGTCTGTGACCATTTGAATGCTAGTCTCAAAAATTATGTTTTTTGTTATGTATATGTAATATTGTAATAATACCGAGTACTGTCATTCACTAATGTAAATAAATAAATAAGAAGATGAACAGTCATAACTGATGTGACCTTAACAAGTTAAATCTAAGAACTGGTCTTTGGTTGGAATCACATGTCTTAATATTATAAGAGCTGCCCAATCAAGCATTCATTGGAATAATACTAACATGTACTGGTCAAGGTAAAAATTGTCAAGGTAAAACTGATGTCTCTACAACTAAAGAACCAGATCAGTCTGTCCAAACTGTATTAAACATAATCCTGCTATTTATCATAAATAGACTTGTCCATCTTTTACTCTGGACCAAACCATTTGTTACAAAGGGAAATTTCAAATACATGTATATACAGTATTGACTAAAAAGGTAACAGTGCAGACCATGCATAGAAAGCACAGATGTGCTGGCTGATCTTGGACAGCACTTTTTGTAGTAGTTTAGTTTATATGATTAATGTTAGTCCTATAAATATGACGTCGTTTTGAGATATGTTTGCTTCTGGACTTGACCGACATAAACTATAACAAGCCTGTAACGTCTGATATATTGGACTAAGTTAATTTTAGCTGTTGAAATTTAACATATATTTTTGTTGTTAGTAAATTCTGCCTACTTTGAACTGAATACCTTCGTAGCAGGTTTTTAAGTGCTTTACTGATGACATTGAAGGTCACCCACATTTACTAGACATCCCAAATTCAAAGTAAAAATTTAATACCCAATACCTTTTATTTAATTTTGTAAAAAAATTATTTTTGTTATCGCAACAGAAAAGTTACTGGTCATACCAAAGCAACAGCAAAGTTCAGTGTTTGCTAAGACATTATATACTTTATGATTAATTAAATGCTTACACTAAATAATTCAGTTTGTTTAAAACAAAAAGAAAGGCATGTTTTAAGGAACTGAACCTTCCAAATGGCATATGCATGTATAATCTTGGCCTGATAATTTTACATTGAGCAAATGACAGAACAATGATAATTTTACATTGAGCAAATGGCACAAAAATGCAGATGGAAGGCAAGAATATTGCTTAAAGTTCTGAACACATACAAATATAAGTTTGTTTAATAGTTTTGAAGAATATTGTTAAGCTCAAAGACATAGACTGAGCATTATATTTTCTTTTCTTTTTATCTTCAGTGCCAGAAACAGATTTCAAGTACTTAACATTCGAGGACCATTTAGTTACTACATCTGACACTGGAAAAGAACTAGGAGAGTTTGCAGTGACAATCGAGCCAACAAAACACAAGGGACAAGAATGTTTTCTCGTACATGCTAACAGTCATGGAGCTATAGATGGAGTACCATGTGGGACATCTATCACAGCTTATGTAGGAAATAATCTCGAGACATTAGAACAACAACACCATGAATACGTAAAGGTGAGAAATCACAGGATATCGGCATGGGACCAAGCCCTACCCAAGGATACCCCCCCTCCCCCCCACCCCCAATTCTATCAAAAAATATATTATTGATACTATAAACTATTTACATAGTTTATAGTGTCAGTAATATATTTTTTGAAAGAATTGTTTGACTTTGTATTGACATGTATATTGAATGGGTTGAAGTATATTTGGGTTGTATAGCAGGTCCTGGGCGGGAGGGTACCCTTGGGGTAGGGCTTGGTCCCACGCCAATAACCTGTTTGAGAGATTGGAATATGAATGTTTAGTTTAGATTATACAGAATTTATTCTAAAAATAGTTACATTTTGACCAAGTCATGTGATATTTAGTCTCCATATTTTGTGTATCTTAGGGCTGATTTTTTACATTGAAATTGTATTATCCTGAAGAAAGTCATTGTTTTTACCGAAATCGGCCGATAAATAAAGTGTTTTAAACATACTCCAGTGTTATGAATTGTTGTTCTACTTTCTTTTCATATTTACCTAGAATTTATTTTAGTTCGAATAGTGTAGGAACTATAAGCTTATAGACACACTCAAATGTGTTCCTGGAACCAACCAGTACTGAGCATTGAGTGTAAAGTTTCTTGCTTAAGGAAACAACGGCTTATCCCTCAGGGAGTTTGAACCCACATTGAGCACTAGTGATGTTTTGATTACTAGTCTTACATGTTAAACACTCAGAATGTTTTTAAAGGCTAAAAACACTTAGTTATGTTTAATAGAACTTTAGATAAAAAAGTTACAAATAAAATGTTTTTATTTTCTTTCAGCTTGAAAATTGTCCGCTTGATAGAAAAACATTCATAGTTAAACAGGATGGTGATTTTGTCATTAACAGAGTTATAACACAAGGGGAGGTAAGAAAACTTTGCAAAGTAGATAATTCACTTCTTAGGCTAATAACTTCCTTCTAATGTATATACTAACCAGTATACATGATCATCTCTCGTATAAACTTAAAGGAACTCCACTGAGAAAAACAACTGCAGCACTTGGAACAGAAAGATATGCAAAATATAATTAATTATCACATAAACCATGTCTCAGGAGTGTAATAAAGCCATTTAATAAAAATGATTTTACACTATAGTCTGTCCCATTAAAAATGGAAATTAACTTTTGCCTGGTATGAATTAATAAAAACACGTTGAATAAAAATTAAAACTTTTTTGTAAACTAAAAAAAAGTCACCTTCGAGATTTTTCAGGATTTTTCTCTAAAGTGTCTAATTTTCTTGTAAAAGCAAAGTTTCATTTCTCTACGGCAAATCTCTGTTGTTTATTTTCCGTAGCCATTGCCGAAGTACTCTTCATTTGAAGATGAACGGGAGAAAGCACGTGTCATGTTTCTAAAATGTACATGATGTTCTCGGGGTCGTTTCATGATTATTTTACAAAGCTGTATCTACAAGATGTAACAGTTTCGTTGCAATGCATGATAGAAAACTTTAAAAAATGAATAACAAGCAACAACTTGAACAAGATCATCGAGTCTGTGGAGTAGATCTAGAAATAGCACTTACTTTTAAGCTGAATAGAATCCCTATGAGTTTCGAAATAGATCTTTATAAACGTCACGACAAATTCGCATTCTGAAGATCACTTCATTGCCAGTTTATATCCAGTTCCGTATACTTTGAAACTCCTGAATGGCATGACATTTACACTTATGATGATCCAGATTTTTTCATAATCCGTCTCATTATTAAAACATTGTTCCATTTGTGCAGTTATCTGGGTTAGCAAATGAAATATGTAAATGAAACACATCATAATCCAGTATGTTCCAAATCCATAATTCAAGAACGGTCCATAAATTTAGTTCGACAGCACAATGTTTATAACTATTAAAAGAAAAAACATTATTACGTCACCAATAATTTACGAAATATATGACGTAACAAAAATGCCTCGCGCTTTTTATGGATGATTCCAGTTGCGGCATTGGCAGAGGGCGGTTAGGCATATGCATCCTCATAAAGATAATTTTAAGCGAGATAAATTTGTCTTGATGGCATTTAAAATAATTTTTGTATACAGTACCCAGATTTTGCAGTAATTGTTAAAAGTACACCTTCAATTCATATATTAACAATAAAACTTTTGATAACATTTAAATAATTTTAAACACACTTAATGGCATGAATCTATATGACAGAATACCTCTTCCATTAATTCACATATAACCTTCGTTTTGACTTTATGTTTTTAAACTATTTTATATATTTCTCAGAAATAATTTCCCTACAAATTATCTCGTTATTCAAGAGTTCTGTAAATCCTACTCTTTTAGCTACAAAATATACCCTATGCGGTGTTATTTTCTCTCGCGAAAAAATATAGCTATTGTTTTTTCACTGAATATTTTCAAATTTTAGGAAGGCTATAATTATTTAGGACACATCACTCTGTGTTTCTCTTTGACTCGATATCCCCTTCATATTAACATAGTATGTAACACTTTGAGTCTACAAAAAAAACTTATTGTCCCTGATTAAACGCTCCAATTCAATCTTATTCTTAATAATATCAAACACTGCCGGTATTTCTGGACATTTTGTTAAATTATGAGACGGAAAATTAATCTGTATTTACAAGCTTAAAGTGTATAGGCCAACGTTTGGTTGCTCAAACTAGAAAGTATTTTTATATTCTTATAATTTACATTTTTCCTCGCACGCGAGTCTGTGTTCTCTCATTAGCAAATGAGCTAGTTAAAGTAGACACCGTGCAAAACAATACTAAACATATATCAGTTCCCCTTTCTATATATTTCTTGTCAGATTTGCATGCTAATGTTATATTTGTTGGCGATTTATATACGTCAGGTTTCTGAACCTACGAAAAGTTTTAACGCACGAACATCGCACCTGAAATAAGAAGAGTAATATATTTTTGTATCCCATCGGACCTGGTTAATTTAATTATTTTTAAATAGACGTGATACATACTAATGGACAGTATTCAGACAACTACAGAATTATGTTAATTAAACATTAGCGAAGAACCATTTTTTCAGTCTTCTAGCTAGTGTTCCCGTTCCCTTACGACGCGTTGCGGTATTCAACATACGCGCTTGATTGAAAAGCTATCTAATCAAATCACTTCATAATATTGCTCTTTTTCTCTTAAAAAGAATATAAAATATGGTAATTATATAATTATATAAATCTTTGTGTGTTATAATTTATAAAGCGGTTACCGATATTTTCGCTTCAAATGATTTTTATTATTTTAAATAATGGTTTGCTAGTAAAATTGCCTTTTTAACACCAACTTTGTTCTCATTTTTCATTTTAATGATAACATTTAGCTATTGATCTGTTAATCAATTTTTATAACTACCGAGTACATTTCACCATAATTGTGAGACGAACCCTAAATGACGTCTATATTGACGCCGCCATTTTGAAATGGACGTCACGTCAGGTTACAACGTAAGTCAACGGGAAAAAATATAATTTTAACATTATGACCATATAACTGACTTTATGGAAAAAATGAAAAACATGCCTAGAGATATTGATGTCAGGATTAACATGACATTAATTTAAATGATTTTACTATTATATCTAATAAAAAATGGAATATTCAAATTTGGTGGGACAGACTATAGTGTATTAACACTTTGATGTGACGTCATTTGCGTTATACAAACAAAGAGTTAAAGCGAGCTAATGTTAGCATTACACTTTAGGCTCGTCAATGAAAAATGACTCTTTATTACAGTTTAGCGTTCTTATTTATTTTATGTAATAAACAGAATATTATATTCATGTAGATTTAACACTAAATCTATTGGACTCATTGAATTAAACAATATTATGCTCGCCAGAGGCTCACATACTATGATTTTATTCAACTCATTCAATAATTTAGTATTAAATCTACACTCTATACTAAATTTATTGAAGAAGATGAATAAAATGATATTATGAGAGGCTCTGGTGGGAGCAAGAGTTAAAATTATACGCCTTAGTATCATATAATATTTTAAGATAATTTATTGCTGTTCCCTTCCAGGATATTCAAAGATCATCTAAAACAGTAAACCATGATGCCATGAAAGGGTTCATCTCAGAGGGTAAGATTTAATGCTTTTTTAACGTTATTTTTTTCTCTTAGAGTGTCAAAAAGTGGGGTGTTAAGGGGAATATGGTTATGTGGCCGTGTGAGGCACAGGAAGTGTGGTGTTGAGGGAAATATTGTTATGTGGTTGTCTGAGGTACAGGAAGTGAGGTGTTGAGAGGAATATGGTTATGTAGTTGTCTGAGGTACAATGTACAGGAAGTGGGGTGTTGAGGGGAATGTGGTTATGTGGTTGTCTGAGGTACAGGAAGTTGGATGTTCAGGGGAATATGGTTATGTGGTTGTCTGGTGTACAGGAAGTGGGATGTTAAGGGGAATATGGTTATGTGGTTGTCTGAAGTACAGGAATTGGGGGTGTTGATGGGTATAGGATTATGTAATTTTCTGAGGCACAGGAAGTGGGAAGTAAAGAGGTTGTCTGATTTTTGGGAAGTGAGATGTTTAGGGGGATATTGCTGTGTGGCTGTCTGGGGTTAGGAAGCAGGGTGTTTGTGAATTCAGTACTACTGAGTTAATCATTAAAGTGCTTTGATTGAATTGTGTTTGTTTACAAAAGAATGATCCCAGATCATAAAAAATGACAAGATGACACCTTCAGTAATAAATTTTCATTTTTTCAAAGATATTCAGTCACCAACGATAAAAAAAATATTCAATACATGTAAAACATCTGCTGAAGTGAATCATTTATTTTTTACTTTTTTCTTCTTCAGGTTCCAATCTCCTTCTTCATAGAATGTTCATAGAGAAAGGAATACCTGAAAATTTACAGCTGATATCGTTCGACTCGGATACAAACTTATGTCCTGCCATTTATGTAAGTTCAGATTCACGCAAAACTTTCATCATTGTAGTTCTTGATACTTATAAATCAGCAAACAGTTTTATTCAGTGGTCTTATGATGAAATAGTTACCCATCCATTGCTCTCTGATGGCTCCAGTGGCCACATGGTTACGGTCTCTTAAAACAAATTGCTTTGGCCCCTCACTTCTTTGGGTTCAAAACCAAACTCTTAATTTCTTTCATGCAAGGAAAGTAATTGTTGTGTTATGCTTAACTATTTAAAGATTCAGGAGAGCTATTCACATAGATACCAGCCTTTAAGGTGTCACTGTTACTGTCATACTTTGGTTAAGTTTTTGCATGCACATTGGTTTCCAGTGTCTATTCTAGGATTCGAAAAACAAGGGTTTTTTTATTGAAAAGCGAGAATTCATTACATTTGTTGATCTTTTCCTTCTTTCGCTTCGTACAATTTTCCCCTTGCCTCTGAAAAAATAGGGGCTAATTCTCAATTATATGAGTGAGTCCACCCCATCCCCCCCTCCTGGTTTTCACCAAACTTATTGAAGGGAATGTGTTGAAACTTTACACACTTGTTTTCTGTGATTATCTAACATGATTGTCAAAGTGTTATTGAACTTGTGTAATACTGTTATTATTAAATGGCTTTATTACACTTCTGCCCCATAGTTCATGTAATAATCATTATTTCTTAACCTTTAAGCGTTGATGGCCTGCAAACAATGAAGGATAGTCTCTTGACCTTTACCCTGCTGAAGGCAAAAGTGATTAGTCTTTGCCACCAGCATAGAGCCACAGGCCAGCCTGCACAATCATGCAGTCTGACCAGGCTCTATACTGTTGGCTGGCTAACTTCAAATTTTCCCCTTGATATCCCCTAAAATTTATAATGGACTGCTCCAAGATGGAAATTGGAAAAATCCATTTGAGAAATTCAGCAGGTTAAGGGTTAAGACAATTTACAATCATACTTCCTCTGTATAGTATAAAACAACATAATATGTACCATCATTTGATGGTGTTATTTTTACAGAGACGACTTGAGGAAAGAACACAGACAGTAGACAAAACAGAGCTGAAGGTGTTTGGTATTGAGAGAACCATTAATTCAGCTGTAGATCTACCTACCACATGGCAATCCTATTTTATGAAAGATGGGTAAGTGCTCCTGTAAAAAAATTGTGATGCTTTATGCCTAGGTAACAAATTAAACAGCCTCCGCCCAATTTAAAGATTTTTTACAACATCGGCAACAACTGATGTATAATGGGGCGCCAAAAAACAATCGTTCGATCCGAAAACCATTGTTCGGGCGCTGCATGCAAGCAGGCGGTCCCCGCAAGATGACTTTTTCAAATCACTGACCCCAAAAATTATCGTCCGGACAATGTTAGCTTTTAAGTTGTTCTTAAAACTCAACAGCTCCTTCCAGATGAGCAAAATTTCAGCTGCTGCTGTCTGATCGTCACGGTGGCCGGATGGACACCTGCCGATATTACGATTTTTTTGAGAAATAGATGCCGCAGGGTGGTCATTTGTGACTGAAGCATTAGTAATAAAGTGAGTATCCTATATAAAGGCAGGTTTATGAAAGGATTGTTAAATGAAGCCAGGCCAAACTAGCCTGTTTACAAGCATCTATAGCAGGTCCATATAAGCTGAATTGGTAGAGGGTTGGACTGTGAATTGGATGACCCGGGGTGATTCTTTAGCTGTTCAGGTCACTTTGGTGTTGATTGATCATGAAATCCTTCCTAAAGTCATTCGCACTGTACCTTTGCTGTGGCATGTACAGCAGTAATAGCAGTTTCTTGCTAAAGTGAAGGCAACTTTAAGTATTGGTTAACTGCTTGACAGTCTGCCCAGGAATTTTGCGGTGGCTGAACTGTGCTCTGATTAATTGATGAACTGTGCTCTGATTAATTGATGAACTGTGCTCTGATTAATTGATGAACTGTGCTCTGATTAATTGATGAACTTTGCTCTGATTGATTAAAGTTCCTTACTGCTGTGATCCAGAAGGTTAACTTCAAAAACCATCACTACAGGCAACTAGCTAGGATAAAGACAGATTTATACTTCCTGGGCCTAAAGTTATAAAGTCTTAACTTAGATATGCAGTGCATGTTAAATATAATGTTTAATTACAAAAACATGTTTTTATTTCAGACACTTGACAAACAGAGTACAAGTTGGTTCCCCGGTCACAATGAAACTTGCTTTTGTTCCTCCTTACATAATCAGAGGTAATAGGTCTTATAAATACTTGTTAGATTGTTTCCTTTGCTTAAAGGGAATCCACTGAGGTTTAAAAGCCTTAAAATGTAGAATTTAAAGTTCTTACATAGATCAACAGGTACACTTAAATTGGAGAGATATGGGAAAAATACTAAGTACATGTATTTCCAAGGGTTTAGCTTAATACAGTCTAAATTGAAATTCAGAAACACAGTTTGTAATTCTAAGTGAGACTGGATCCAGTACAAACTATTTCTGTGTAAGACTGGACACAATACATAATGTTTCCACATATATAAATTTCTCAAGTAAGTATTCCAATTTCCTCATTTAATGTTTTTTGTAGACGAAGAGCCACCAAAACCCACGTTTGAGAAGCAGCCATTAAGATGGGAGGATGATGCCCAACTTTACTCTCAGTTTCTCGATAGAAAGGTACTTTCTTGTGCATTCATTGTAACTTCCATTCTCTATAACTATTCAAACTGTTTAGGAATATTGTGTTGAAACAAAGTCTATATTTGTCTTGTTTTAATCAATTTTTTAACAATACTTCTGTTCAACAAGTTGTATCATTTCCACTCAACTTAAGCATGAACATATAGGGAGAGTATTAGATTTGTATTCCAGGGGTGGTTTGTAAAGGGGATATTTCTCTGTCAGAATTCATCTTGTTTATTGAGTCTAATGGTCATATGTCTGTCACTGCTGATTCAGAAAATATGGGGTGTAAGTAGTTGGTCTCTTGCAGGGAAATATTACTGGTTTGGTATCCAGGAATGTTGGTTAAACGGATTGACTGCATGACTAAAAAATGTGCTAAAATCGGGGTAAAAAAAAGACATACAAAGTTGTATCATTTTGTCAAATCTACATTCTGTTCTGTAAGAGATGATATTTTGCTAAATGATATAGTGGCTGATTTGTTTCATGTCGTATTTTCTCTCCATGAGGATCAACGCAAACTCACAAAAACAGGACAAAATGATTACTTTGTCATTCTTTCGCTCTGTAAGTCGTAAACAGGATGATACGACAAAGTCACCAATTTGTCTTATTTTGTGTTTTTGCCTGGTGCCCTTCCTGGGGCCAATTTACGCCAAACCGTTGACTTGTGTTTTCACCTGGCGCCCTGTGGAGTGAAAATATAACATGGCGCAAATCAGCCACCATAAAATGATCTTACAATTGCCATTGTTACCTGAAACTAACATCTATATTAATCTTCTATATTTGATTGATGTATATTTAATTGTTCAATATCCCTGAAAAATTCAAATTGTAAAATTCAGTTTGTAAAATTGTAAAATGTAATAATATTAAAAATATTCAGGAGGAGCTAAAAGCTGACCATGCGAAATACATGCGACATCATCCAGAACTGAAAGCTCTACTGGCCGACTTTATGCAATTTTTGTTGCTACGGAAACCCGATGACGTCATCTCCTTTGCTGCTGAATATTTTGCTGCATTCTCCACGACGATGCCCTCTCCGTCACCGTACCTAGCCTCCACCAGCGTAACACCTTTCCCAAACAGCAGAACTAACACCAAAATAGAACAGCTACGAGCCCCTACACGATAGAATGTTGATAATGAAAAAAACTTTGATAATAATTTTACAAATCTTACTTGTGCTAACAAAATGTGTTATTTTGAGAAAAGGGATTGAAAAACAAAAATAAAAATAGAAAAAATTATTCATTATTTTTTTGAATTCTAGTTATGGAAAAATTAAGATGAAAATAAAAATAAAGATCTGAAATTATATTCATATTTATATAGTATCGAACTGTTTTTCGTCTAGCAATAACTATATGCAAAATTTGAAGAAAAAAACTACAAAGAAAAAAAAAAAAAAAACAACAAAACAAGCCAGTCAGTCCACTTGACTTTTATAATTTTTCTTCTTTTTAGATTTTTTTCTTTATGGATTACAGAGTCTGACAATGCCACAGTATTTTTTTTATTACAGGTATTTGATTTTTTTTGAGATTATTAAAATGTAAAAAAATTGACTTCTTATAAATGTCATCACATCACTTTATTGCCATTTTAAGAATTCCAAGCAATTTTATTTTAAAAAAATAATCATAAAGCACTTAAAGATTAATTGATATACATGTATGACAAGCTTATTATGCAGAGCTTTCATCAATATAACTATATTAATGTATCATCAATATTTTTTGTGGATCAATAATTGATACAGATTTGAAAAAAATCAATAATTTTGACTAATCAATTAAATGTAAAGAAAATATGAAAATTTACCCAAAACAAATATATAGATGTAAGAGCCATGTCTAAAACTTTGGTGTCATTATGTAATGGACATAAATTAATGAGCCGCGCCATGACAAAACCAACATAATACGTTTGCGACCAGCATGGATCATGATCAGACTGCGCGGATGTGCAGGCTGGTCTGGATCCATGCTGGTCGCAAACTCATTATGTTGGTTTTGTCATGGCGTGGCTCATATGGTCGTGGGAAAAAATTTCATGCTATGGGCATTTTATTAATATATACAAGACCAATTGTAATTGTATGAGCAGAACATATACAATGTATTTTACTGAATTCATTTAAACAGGTATGAAAGTGAATAACAGACAAGTCTTTATAAGTAATTATCGATATATTGGTGTTTGATATATTGGTGTATCGTGGATATTTGTCATCAGATATTGATATACCGTTGATATGCTTTGCACTGAATTAATGACAGCTCTTGTATTATTTTACTGTTATTTGAAGTGATTTGTAAACATCTAGCTGTTTAAAGTTATTTAAGTGTTTGTAGAAGCATAGGAAATATGATGTTGTTTTTCTGACACTGTGCATCATTGCAACAAATAATGTTAATTTTGTTATATTTGCGGTATTTATATATGATTTATAAACAGATTGGGTTATAGGTTTATCGTTAGACACCAGTCAGATCTTGTACCAGTCAAACAGAATCTGTGTTATTTGTTGAAACAATTTGTTTTGTATATTTTGTCTTGTGTAATGTTTTGTTGAATTGTGAAGTCAACTTATGATACAAAATAATCCTATCTCATAGTTTTGAGACTTTCTTATTGAAAATGTGTCAAGAGTTAAATTGTATACCCATACATGCATGGTGCATTGACTGGAGGGCAAGTATTAGTTACCCGCACCCTAGTTACCACGCTGTCTGTCAGAGATAAAAATAGAGCATGCTCAGTGATTGGCTTATTTTTTTAAGATTTACTTGTGATAACAGTGAAATTGATAAGTTAGAAAAGTTACATACAGATGCCTGTTACATTGATATACCTTTTTCTTGGGTTTCATATTTTGAGAACAGGAAAGGTGTTATTGTTGCCTATAATACAAAAGAGAAAGAACATGAAAACACTATTGTAAATGTCAGTTTGGAGTGACAAACATAAGCTATCTGTTGATTTTACAAATATTTCAAGCTGTATATTTAATATGTGCAAACCAATTCAACTGTGTTCTCAAAACACATTATGCTACACTGAGGTCAAAAAGCATATAAAACATAAAACTCTTACATACATGTACATGTAGATCTAGTGGAGCACTTCAAAATGGAAAAGTTTGCAAAGGATAATTAAAAAATTACCCAGGACTGAAGTGAATATGGAATTTTCGTGAGATTTATAGCCCAGGCTGAGCAAAAAGTGTTGCAATGCCTTTTTTGTTTGGGGAGGTGGGGATCATTTTGCACAATAAAAAATATTTTTCAGGAAATCAGAAAAAAGTTAGTGAGGGAATGATTTGAAAATTTGCACATCAGTTATTGGTTTAGACTTACATCAAATGGTACACAAATCTCAAAAGAATATTTCCAAGCCTGTCATGTTAGAAAACCTCAGTGGAGTCCCTTTAAAATCGTTTAGTTTCCAGGTTTCTGGTTTGAATTAAAATCAGTGTGCCAGTCTTGAATTCAAATATTTGATTGGTTGTTGACAATTTGGTATTGACCAATGGCAAAGGGTCTTTTGTACTGGTCTCTGTATGATAAAATTCATTAGTTTACACCTACCAAGTATTGTTGTTAAATGTCTGTGTTAATATAGGTGGTGCATACTGAACTGTCTCACTTTAAATATAGTCGGGGGCAAACTTTTTTGTCTTGCAATTTGTAAGAAAATGAAATAAGTTAGTGAATTTTCACTATTTATTTTCTCTTCCTACAAATGGTTTTTTATTTTGATTGGGTCATTTTTTCACCTTTTTTTAAAGTATATATAAATTTTTTGTCCCGGATAAAAAAACTAAGAGTTAGAACATGAAATTTTTGTTGAAATTGTTGTAATATGAGTAATAATTCTGAGATAATATGAGCATTGTGACGTATGTTTTGCATCACCTATAAATTATATGTGAAAAAAAAATCAAATGTGATACATAAATATATGTATAAAAATTGTTCTTCTTTTATTAAAAAGGTTGTAATGCTTATATGTGACAAGTATTTTATGTATTATATTTATATAATGTTTAAAAATAAACCTCATAAGTAAATATATAAGTTATTTTTGTTATTAATTAGCTTACCAGAGCACAACGTGCTGAAGGTGGGATTTTGCCATGACCTTGTGTCCGTCATGTCTTCATTTAAAGATGACCAAATATTTTTCTTCAAATAACATCTCCACGTACCCAGACAGAACAATATTGCTGAAACTTTCTATATATAAAGCACTCAGTTTTTTTTAGCTCATCTGCCACAAAGTGACAGGGTGAGCTTTTGTGATCGCTTTTCGTTCGGCGTCTGTCCGTTCGTCCTTCGTCCTGAAACTTTTACTTTAAAGGACATCTCATAAACCGCTGAGCAAATTTCATCCAAACTTCACAGGAATGTTCCTTTGGTGGTCACCTTTAAAAATTGTTCAAAGAATTTAATTCCATGCAGAACTCTGGTTGCCATGGCAACCGAAAGAAAAAATTTTAATATTTTCTTTTAAAAAACCATAAGAGCTAGAGCTAAGATATTTGGCTTGAAACATCTTCTAGTGAGTGTCTACCAAGTTTGTTCAAATAAAAGCCCTGGGGTCAAAATTGGCCCCGCCCCGGGGGGTCATTGATTTTCCCTATATACATATAGTAAAAACCTAAAAAATCTTATTTTAAAGAACCTAAAGAGCTACAGCTAAGATATTTAGCATGAAACATCTTCTAATAGGTCTCTACCAAGTTTGTTCAAATAAAAGCCCTGGGGTCAAAATTGGCCCCGCCCCAGGGGGGTCATTGATTTTCCCTATATGCATATAGTAAAAACTTAAAAAGTCTTCTTTTAAAGAACCAAAAGAGTTAAAGCTAAGATATTTAGCATGAAACATGTTCTAATAAGTGTCTACCAAGTTTGTTCAAATAAAAGCCCTGGGGTCAAAATTGGCCCCGCCCCGGGGGGGTCATTGATTTTCCCTATATGCATATAATAAAAACTTAAAAAATCTTCTTTTAAAGAACCAAAAGAGCTAGAGCTAAGATTTTTAGCATGAAACATGTTCTAATAGGTGTCTACCAAGTTTGTTCAAATAAAAGCCCTGTGGTCAAAATTGGTCCCGCCCCGGGGGTCATTGATTTTCCCTATATGCATATAGTAAAAACTTAAGAAATCTTTTTTTAAAGAACCAAAAGAGCTAGAGCTAAGATATTTAGCATGAAACATGTTCTAATGGGTGTCTACCAAGTTTGTTCAAATAAAAGCCCTGGGGTCAAAATTGGCCCCGCCCCGGGGGGTCATTGATTTTCCCTATATGCATAATTTTAATAAAAACTTAAGAAATCTTCTTTTAAAGAACTCAAAGAGCTATGGCTAAGATATTGAGCATCAAACATGTTCTAATAGGTGTCTACCAAGTTTGTTCAAATAAAAGCCCTGGGGTCAAAATTGGCCCCGCCCCGGGGGGTCATTGATTTTCCCTATATGCATATAGTAAAAACTTAAGAAATCTTCTTTTAAAGAACCAAAAGAGTTAAAGCTAAGATATTAAGCATGAAACATGTTCTAATAAGTGTCTACCAAGTTTGTTCAAATAAAAGCCCTGGGGTCAAAATTGGCCCCGCCCCGGGGGATCATTGATTTTTCCTAAATGCATATAGTAAAAACTTAAAAAATCTTCTTTGAAAAAACCCAAATAGCTAGAGTTAAGATATTTAGCATGAAACATCTTTTAGTGAGTGTCTACAAAGTTTGTTCAAATAAAAGACCTGGGGTCAAAATTGGCTCCGCCCCGGGGTCATTGATTTTCTTTATATGCACATGTGTATAGCAAAAACTTAAAAATCTTCTTTGAAAAAACCCAAATAGCTAGAGTTTAGATATTAAGCATGAAACATCTTCTAGTAAGTGTCTACAAATTTTGTTCAAATAAAAGCCCTGGGGTCAAAACTGGCCTGGGCCCAGGGGTGTCATTGTTTTTAACTATATGTGTATAGTAAAAACTTAAAAAAAATCTTCTTTCAATAAAGCCCAATGAGCTAGAGCTTAGATGTTTAGCATGAAACATCTTCTTATGGGTGTCTGCCGAGTTTGTGCAAATAAAAGCACTTGGGTTAAATTGGCCCTGCAACGTTGGAGGGGGGGGGGGGTTTGGGGGCCTATATACAGATGAGCGACCTCAGGGCCATCATGGCCCTCTTGTTTAATCTACATTTAAATAAATGATTAAATAAACGCTATTGATCAGAGTTTATGTGAAATAGACTGACATGACGAAAATGTAAAATTGGGCGAAACATACACTATGTAATTGGTGCGTGAAATAAAATGAATAAAAGTACATTCCTATTAAAAATGTCTGAATAATTGTTCACACTACCTGCAGCTTAATATGTGTTCGTACATATTCTATAATTCATATATATGAGATTTTATTATGTCCCCTCATGCGTTGATCTGACGTTTGTTTCATACATGTAAGATAAACTTTTTGTCAGACATGAGTACTTTTCTCTATCTATACTCTCCTTATTTAAAACGAAACACCTAGTTTAAAGGCACATTATCTTCAGAAATAAAAAAAAAAGTCCTAATTAAATGGCAAAAATGAGTTTTTATATGTTTTTATTCATGTAACTGTAAAAGAGCATGTAAAATGCTTACTACCTAATTAAAGGAATTAGCACTGAAAAGATTATTTGTCACGAAAGAAGCAAAATGTAAAAAAAGTATTATTCTGACTTCAATACAAAATACTAAATCACTATAACTGTACTTATTGCCAAAAAAAAAAAAAAAAAAAAAAAAAAAAAAAAAAAAAAAAAAAACAAAAAACAATAGATAGATCAGGTACATTTAATTGGCCAGATACATTTTAGAAACTATAATAGGATACATATTTAATGTGGAGTTTTGAGAAATAAAAACTAATGCATTTCTGGTACATAGTGGGCCTTTAAGACGTGTTGTCTTTGCCCAATGAAAAGACTTTCTGACAATATATGTTACATTAATTGCCTTAAAAAGTAATAAATGAATAAATAAAATAGAAAAATAGATAAATAAATAAAATAGCAAGATAAATGAATAAAATAAATAAATAAATAAAATAAATAAATAAATAATATAGTAAATAAATAAATAAAAAATAAAATAAAATGAATAAATGAATAAATAAATGATATAATAAATGAATGATAAATAAATAAATTAATTAATAATAAATTAAATGAAATAAAATGAATAGATAAATAAATAAATAAAATAGATAAATAAATAAGTAAATAAATAAATAAATCATTTTATTGCCATTTTAACAATTCCAAGCCCTTTAATTGACATGTATTGTATGTTTTGTACATGTACTTTATTGAACGATTCAATTACACGTATACGTAAGTGTTTGTTAGCCAGTATTAAAGCTGCACGCCTCCAGATGTACCATAGTATCAAACTTGAGAAAAAGTACTGCGATTTTAAGAAAAGTAAAAAGATTCAATATAGAAGTTATGATGTCCGTGTTATGTTCGATTTATGAACGATTTTTGCAGTATTTTTCACCATATTTCTATTGCGTTACTAACGCAGTGAGGGCTAATTTTGGTTATTTTGACCTCTTTTTTTTTTGGTAATTTACATTGGCTGCAAGTGCTATTTGTAATGTGAAAAATAAATTTATTCACAATATTTTACTTTTCAATACATTTTCAAAATTTTCATGAAAATTAGCATGAGTCTGGATGCATGCTGCGGGGGTCTCGCCCCGGCTCTTTTGCATATATAGTGGCTCACTTATCGAATAACTTTGAATTAACAAAAAAATATATCTTTATTTTATGATATGAATATTAAGTACGCATGGTTGTATGAATTAAATTCGAAATAATTGATATTTGTCTTGTCTCATTTAACTCACAGGGTGACCGGCGAATGACATTTTATATACATATATATTGACATCATATAAAGATATACATGTATATAGTCAAAGTATCCGAAATGACTTGACATGACAAAGTCACTGTATATCACTATTATATAATTAATATTAGTATAATAGTATATTGTACAAGTAAAACATGTATACACATTGATAAATTACTAAATTAAGACTATTGGTAGTTTATTTAAAGGGACTGCACTGAGTGGTTTTTTTTACATGACGGGGCTCAAAATATTTTTTGAAGATTAATGTATCTGTTGATGTAAATCTAGACCAGTATCTTGTATGCAAAATTTCAGATCATTCGTTCACTCCGTTTTTTCAGAATATTTATTCAAATTGTGAAAAGTGGCTAAAAAGTGAAAAGCGTTACAACGCTTTTCACTCGTATCGGTCTAAGAATTACACAAAATTACTAATTTCAATTAATTTCGGAGTTTATTTCTTAATTTTGTTTGCACGTCTTTCTGTTTTAAGTGCCTCAGCCTATTTTAATTTTGTAGGGAATTCAAATTTTATGTTTAAGTTTTTAGGACGTCAGCGGAGTTCTTTTAAATACTATCTCAATGTTCATGTAGATTATGGAAAAAAATACTGAAGAACCCGTTAATAACGGAAGCCTTTACTTTTACAAAAAAAGAAAAAGTATAAAAAAAAAATCGGAACCAAGAATATATGGTAAACCTCTTTTACGACCTATATTATTTATTACAATAAATCGTTTTATAACTAAAAAAAGGGGATGGCAATTTCGCAACCATGAAATAAAAGAACACATTTTTAGCGTAACTATCCGGGGTATTGCTATTCTTTTCTTTTCAGCCAGGCGTCAGTGTTACACTCGAATGTTGAATTTAAGAAAACAAACAATAGTTTAAAATATTGTTAAAACCCGTATATCACCAGTCGCATTCTAGATCATTTCACGGAGTGTAGCGTTTTTATTTATATTGAGTATACGTACTTTGTCAAAAGATCTATTTATATTCGTTCGTTTGCATTTACCGAATCACTAGCTGCAAATATGTCTTTCTGTAAGGATATATTTGGATACATTTTTTACTCTTTCGGGTACTTTTTGTACACAATCTTATGGGGTTTGATGAATTTCTATCAAAATTGGATGTCTCCTCCAAGCACTAGCTATGAAAGAAGTTGTGAGGTTCGGAACATTATGTGGAGACGCAAGTTTTTTATGATTGATGTTGTCTCGCCCCGGGATTTTATCACGTGTCATGAAATGTTCACGGATCCAGGATACGTTCTTCAGCCGAACGTTTCTCTATATTGTTTGACAAAAGACTACGCATATTTCGTGGAAACACCGGCGTCTGTTGATGTTTTCAACTCCGACACCAGTTCATTTTTGTACATAGGACAGTTTACTAACGCTTTGAAAGTCATAAAATTTCCTTTGGCTTCATTTTGTAAACTTGCGGATCGTCTCGGAAACCCAAAGGTGAAGGTTTGTTTCATGCCAAACACAGGACGATGTGGTAGTACATTGCTTGCGAACGCTTTAGGAAAAGTTCCAGGGACCCTTCTATACGCAGAACCAGACTGTTTAACCAACATAGGACACCTTTGGAAACAAAAACACGTGACCCAGTCAGAGTATGAGCGTATGGTAGTTGCAACGATGAGAATTTTGTGTAAACCGCGTCAAGAAACGGATACGATTTGTATAAAAACACGATCTTGTGCAAGTTGTCATCTAAATACTATCAAAATGTTTTTCCCAGAATTCATTATTATATTTGGCTACCGTAATAGTTTAAAGACAGTGTCCTCTTTCCTGGGCTTAATGTTGTCAGAAACTGCGCAAAGTTTGGCCATGTACCTTATCGATAGTGATACTTTCTCCAAATATATTCCATGGTTTCGTCGTCGATTCTTCTACTATTTCTGCTTCATGCTTGAAGAAAACTTTTTCACCGAAATCGCTGATAAGATGAATACGGTAGAGCTTTTTACATACGCCTGGGCTAATTGTATTAAAGTTATACAAGAATTCCTAAGCCAGGGTGGTGTACTTACGCCTATTCTATACGAAGATATGGACGCGAATAAAGTTGCAACACTGGAAAACGTTTTTAAAGAATTGGATATTGACAAGAAACATGTCGCAGTTGCTCTAAAGGCGTTTACTGAAGATTCCCAAGCTGGCAGCCCCCTAAGTAGAGAAAATATAAGCAATTTGAAAAGAAGAAAAATCAGTAGAGAGAATATTGTTAAAGCAAATATGATACTTGCAAAGTTTGATTTACCAAACCTTGGCGAAGAGTTTAGACTAACAAAAGGATAGATATATGCTTCTTAATTGCTGATAATGTAATTCCTTGTTTTGGTCATGACGTCATTTTAGTGGATTTTTTAAACTGGTTTCACAGCAATGGAGTTCTAACGAATTTTCCATTTACAAATATCATATTTTATTTTTCGTTTTTATTTTCTCAAAAAAAATATAATTCCATATAATTTTTAATATATTAGTACGAAATATATACTTATTTAGAGAGAAATAAAATCTGTTTACGGAACCAGGCGAGAGGATCGGGATGGGCCAATTAGTTACGTATTATGCCGACATGGCTCGGAAGAAACAGATTCCATTACAGGGATTTTACCTCAACATTTGCGGATTACTACGTTTGTATAAATTGACTAGATTATTTGATTTTGTTTCAAATTCAGCCCATCTTTCACAGATGTTTCAAATAATGAGAAAATAGCAAACAATTTTCGTAACAAGATTTGGCCTGATACAAAATTCAGGACCACTAAATGTACAGCTACGAGAATATATGTATACATATACTCATCGGCACCGCACATAATTACTTTTAAGCCAGTTAAAATATAAATTTTCTGACACTCATGTGTACATCTTCTACACTAATGTGTACACCTGGCTTCTGACACTAATATGTACATCTTCTACACTGATGTGTACACCTGGCTTCTGACACTAATGCGTACATCTTCTACACTAATGTGTACACCTGGCTTCTGACACTAATATGTACATCTTCTACACTAATGTGTACACCTGGCCTCTGACACTAATGCGTACATCTTCTACACTAATGTGTATGTATATTATATTTATGTATAAAGTTTTTATATTTTCACTTTTTTATACTTTAATATACATTTATTAGTCCCCTACCGGTTTAACTGGAGGGGACTTAAGGTTTACCCTCCGTCCGTCTGTCTGTCCGTCTGTCTGTCAGTCCGTCCACAAAACTGGATCCTGCGATAACGCAAAAAGTACTGAAAATATTTTAATCAAACTTGATACAAGGAAAGATGGCAGTATGGAGATTATACCAGGTTTTTTCTTCTCTTCCTATGTTGAAAATTCTGGTTGCTATGGCAACTAAAATCTGAAAACATAAACTGGATCCAGTGATAACTCAAAAAGTACTGAAAATATTTTTATGAAACTTAAAATATGGGTAGATGGCAGTCTGGAGATTATGCACATCTTTTTCTTTTCTTTTTATGTTGAAAATTCTGGTTGCTATGGCAACAAATAGACTGAATTTCAAGATTTCTGATTTAAATTTTTAAGCTTTTTCACTATAAGTTCTTTATTTCTTAAGGTGTTTATTTCAAACTTCTGGTATATGTGACAAGGTTTACAACTCTAGCACAAAAATTATCAGAATTACCTCCCTTGAACTTTTTATGAAAAAAAAATGTCTTTTTTAAATAACTTCTTTATTTCTTAATGTATCTACTTCAAACTTCATATATATGTTTCTTATTATCACTCAACATTTTTGAGAAGGTTAAATACTCTAGCAAGACTATTTTCAGAATTATGTCCCCCTTGAACTTAGATTTTTTTCGAGAAATTGGTATTTTTTACTCCAACTTCTTCATTCCTTTAACTTTAAAATAACACTCACATCATATATGACAATGTTCATAAATCTAGCATCTTCATTTCAAGAGTTGTCTTCTCTTTAAGAATTTTGCATTAAAATATGTTATATTTTGGTAACAGGGATGTTTGAAAAAATAACTTTAGAGTCTCCTTCAGTCTGTCTGTATGTCTGTCTGTCTGTGTGTGTCTGTCTGTCTGTCTGTTCATAAAAACTGTTTCCTGAGATCACTTTTGAAGATTTTTTCCAACAAATTTACTTAAAAAAGAGAAAAGTTGAAACATTATTTATTCTTATATAAATTCATCCTGAGAAAATTGGACCTTTTGATTATCTGTTGTATAAACATAATTTCCTTACCAGGCAGGGAAACTTAACACATTACTGTGATATAGACAAACTTAGAACTCAAAAGATTTAAGTTCAGTCCTGTCATTTATTCACTGGTAAATTAAAATTGAATGGCCAATTGCCCATCAGAATGTTGCTTGGGTTCTAACCGGTAGGGGACTTATGGATTGCTTGCAATGCTATGATAATCGCTTGTTCTCTGTATAGTTTGTTTATTTATAATAAAATATCAAGACAAACATCGTCGTATTGTTGTTACATCATTTCCATGTAGTACTAAAAGCAACACAATCGTAACTACTCGGCAATCTCCGTCAAGTGAATTCTTGAAGTCGCCCGATGTATTCCGAGTGAAAGCAACATTATGTAGAATCTTAAATTTGTACTTTTCATGGTTAATTTAATATAAAGTTTTAAGAAATGAAACGTTTCAACTTTTGAAATCATGTTTTCACTGAACCAGAAATAAAACAGTGTGATATAATATGACATTTTTGTAGCTACCACACAAAATTTGAATTTGCTAAACATTGTTGGAAATAAATGTTTAACCCAAATGAAGGAAAAAATTCATTACTTGAACCACAGGTGGCAGTATCAGTGTTTGGACATCCCGCCAAACCCTGCCCCTAGACCCCTGCTACAACCCTGAAAATAAATCACTACTGAGGCTTAGGGGCCTACTATATGGGGACAGGGGACATATTCGAATTATGGACAGTGGACATATTCGAATTATGGCCCCGTCAAATTTATTAATAACACAGACATTGTGTTTTGAAGGTACTTTTGTCATTGTAATTCTTTCTTGTTTATGTGTAGAAAATGAGCAGTATTTGTGTGTGTGTGTTTTTTACCCGAAACTAAACATTTTGGTAGCTTTGTATGTATTTATGACTCTCCGAATGGAGATAAAAATGTAAAAGCAAGCTTTGACAGTTGGCGGCAAACAAGTAAGAAACTTTGGATAAATTTTGTGAAAAATCTGAAGGTATGACAAACAGCTGTTCATTGTAACTCACCCCACCCACTATATTATAGTGTTATCATTAGGCACCGTACTGCTACTAAAATTTCGTGCTAAATGCCATTGCACCGCGAACTCTACATAACAGACAGGGCAGGGACTAATGGTAGGTAAAACACGACTGATTAAAAATTGCCCCCGCAATAATTGACACACAATTAAGCAAGCAGGGTTTCAAATGACTGTTGCATAAAGGGACACTTATCTTTTCCTGGATTTGAACGAAAACCTGAATGTTAATTGATTCCGATGTTAAATCGAAAATAATGAATATAATTATGATTGTGTATATTGTACGGTAAGATAACCAATGTTGTACAGTATGGTAATTTATTTCATTTACATGTATATAAAATTCAGTATGTAAAGTCATGACTGTTGTGTTAATACATACCAACAGTGATTAACTCGTAAGTATATGTATACTATGAGGTTATTATTTATTATACTGAGTACAATACTGAATTCAATTGGACGAGTGCACAGCTGTCAAACCTTTATTAGACGAGTATGATATATGATTTGCAACTGTGTGCGAGTCCAATAGATCAGTATTTTTTCAATCATGTTTAATGACCTCTGTGTTTCACACCACTATTTTTTTTAACATTTTGACTGAATTTCATAACTTCAGTTACAATAAGGATTTGATATAGATTTTGGACTCTCAAAAATGAAAACGAGGCTAGGTTAGTTGTGATATGGATTTTGCTATGGAAATGAAAACGAGACTTTACGGATTTGATATTGACTTTTTGGACTCTGAAAATGGAAACGAGGCTAAATTGATATAGTAATTTCTATTGGAACAACTAGAACGTCACGGGCTGCAAATGCTTAAAGTGTATCGGTTATGTTTTATAACAGTGAAATAAATTACATTATTTATACGACCCCTTCTCCACCTAATTATAATAAGATATATGTATTGAGAGGAATCAAATACTTGGCAGCTATTGAACTTAGAAAAGAAGGGCAGCTGTTGATCTTAGAAAAAGAAAATCAGCTGTTCAACTTAGGAAAGATTACAAGAAAAACAGCATAGGTTTTTTGTGTTTTTTCTTCTTCATTGTATTTGATATCAAACGACGCTAGCTATTCACTAAGAATTTCAATCATAATGTAATCCGTAAACCATAGCAACCGCGAACAGTGACGTGTTACTAAATTTAGCACTGATGAAATTGTCTGTTTCCTTATTCCAAAGACAACGTGATCCGAATTGCATCCCTGGTCTTTCTTTCATTGATCCTATCGAAACAACGCATACCATTTTAAATTTTCCGTAACCCATGTCTTTTATTGTTTCTAAAATCCGTGAACTTAGCATTTGACTTAATGTTTTACATTGTTCTGGCTCGTACTTTTTGTCATGTAAATTGTTCACTAATATGTTCTCCGCTGCCTTTTCAATTTCCACATTGACAAAGTTTTTCTCTGGTTCAAGTTTGTATGTGTTTTCGTATTTAATGTGACGCCGAGTGCTCGCGCTATTTGATCCAAGGGGCGTAACTTCTAAGAATGATGCCGTTTCTGCCTTTAAACTTTCCAAGGTCTGTCCGCGTCTTGAACCGGAAGTACTAATTGGTAGAATCTTGGAACGTGTCAACCTTGGTGACCCAACCACGATCTTCTTTCCTTTCATCATCTTTGCAGTCAATGACTTCGCCCTCTTTCTAAACAAAATAGAAATTTTAGTGTTTTTTTTTAAAATAAATTATGTATTTACGACAATGTACAAATTTCCAAATCGCAATAATGACACTAAGGCATGTAATACGATAGACACTGCATATGTAGGTACAGTTGACAAGTATATAAAGGAATTGGGTAGAAAGGCAAAGAAAACGGACGTGGTTGTCGAGGAAACTTTATTAAGGGTTAGATAGTATGGAATGGTGCGTTTATAAAAGATTCATAAATTTAATGTACATGCCATCAGTTTAAAGTGTAATCATATAAAGGCTAACTTTATTATATATCAAACATTTAAAATATGACATGTTAAAGTAAGTTTAAGTACACGAATCCATCATATCTTTTATTTTTGATACGATGTGGTTACCATATCAAATTATATCCACAACAAAATCTTTGTAGTACACGAAAAATTGCCATAGTTTACATAACCACTTTAATTTGGAACGATAAAAGTTATAACAAATAAGTATTATTATGTACATACGTTTTATATTTTTATAATTCTTAATTTAGTTGAAAAAGAACTTTTGTAACTCTTTTTTATAAACAACACTTACTTTTTATTTCCGGCTATACTCCTCGCTAAAGTATTGAATGTTTTATTTCAATACATCACAAAAGACTTTTTCTTACATTTTAAAAATAAATCACAATCATAAACCATTAATTACTTTCCAAAAATTATAAAGCTCCGTAAATTTTATTTAAATTCCTTATACAATGTTTATGTTTATTAAATAGAAGTTGAACGTAAACAAGGCGTGCTTTCAAAATCAATAATCGCGATATTGATCTATCCCAAACAAAGCAATAAATTTTGATATGGCATCTTGATATAAAATAAAATCAGCTTTAAGACAAAGTATTTATTATACTTTTAGAATTATAATCATGGTTTAATCGGTTTTAAAACCCTCCTGATATTGATCGCATATTAAATATATTTTTATATACCCATATATATACACATGTACAGCTATTAAATCTATATAGCAGTTGCATTGGGTGAAGCAAAAGTTTAACATTTTATTCTGTGTGTTCCATTTTAAAATAAAATGACAAATAAAATGAACAATTATAAACATCAATAGTATATTTTATTGACTGTTTGATATTGACTCTCCTTGATTAGAAATCAAATATTTTCACGAAGTAAAGTTGAAAATATAGTTTGCCCTATAAAGAGGGTGACCACATGCGTTTAACAGCATGTCGGAAAGTTGAGAAAGGGGTTTAATGCATTTGGCTGTATGCGAATGATACTAAAGGATTAAAGGATTAAACTGGTTTTGTTGTATGGCCGAGAAGAGAGTTTGTGGTATTATACTTTAAGCCAGAGACTTCAACACGGTGCCATACCACGTGACTTTTTGTTATCTGTAAGGACAAAAGCCTTATACAATAGACTGTCCAGATTTTATTTTCTTCCAGAAGTTTTAAAATATTTCATTATTTTTTAAAACGGTCATATTGAAGATACCGTCATTCTAGTGCGTAATACATACATAAAATGTTTAGGGAAAAAAATACAGTATGTTTTACGGAAAATGAAACCGCGTGTTTGAATAATCAGATAGACGAGCGGTTTTACTTTACACAAAAAAAAAATCTTTCAGGAAACGTTCTCTTTATTGGATCTCCACTAGAATGAGCTGAATCTACACTTTATACCATAAAATAATTAGAAAAAACAACAACAACACCCCCCCCCAAAAAAAAAAAAAAAAAAAAAAACAACAAAAAACAAAAACAGTTAGTTTCAGAATGGTTAACTAGATAATACGGTGAAATATCTCGAAACATGTTAAATACAATGAACTTTGTAATTGAAAAGTTTAGAACCCTTCAAACCAATAGCCTTGGCATGTACATAAACTATCGTCTTAAAATTCTTGAAAATGTATCTAATTTTGTTTATGTTAAAAAGCCGAGCACGTTTAATTAGTACGAAATGCAATGCTATACATTTCGAGAGAATTCTTCAAGATGTCTTACTTTTTTCTTCATTTTACTTATTTTGCGGAAACTGACCCTCGGATCGGTCTGAATCTTACAAAATATATTTCTTTTTGTTGCACGTCGCTTTAAAGGGACTCCACTGAGGTTTTTTTGACATGATGGGACTGAAAATATTTTTTCCAGATAAATGTGCCATTTGATGTTGGTTTACACCTTTAATATTTGTGAAAAATTTCAGATCATTCGCGCACTTCGTTTTTCCAGAATAATGATTCAAAATGTAAAAAATGACCCAAAATGATAAGCGTTTAAACGCTTTTCACTGAAATCGGGCTAAAGGAAAGCATAAAAATACGATTTTAAATTTATTTCAAAGTATATTTCTTAACTATCTTTGCATATATTTTTGTTTAAAGTGCCCCAGCTCATTATGTAAGAAATTCAAATGTTATGTTTTTAGGCTTTTAAACCTGTGGTAAAAGACTCACTTTTTATTCTTTGAAATTAATCCGCATTTGTCGGTTTTATGTTTGTAATAATTTAAAAATTTATCGAAATCAACCAATACTTATAAGCAATATCCATTGCCTAAATAATTTAGCAATGTATTTAGACTTTTTTTGGTCGCGTTCAACGTGTACTTTTATGGATTACCGGTTATTACTTCTTTGTATAATCCAAAGCTCTTGATTAATTGTGGCAGTAAAGTCTGTTATGATTAATTATGAGTATAATATCAAAAGGTGTTTAAAATGCAAAGAAATTGACCTAATTATTATACTTATATTCGCTTTGATTCCATTAATCTAAATTTGATTTAAGAAGCTTAAAGAATTAAACGAGCAAAATGTTATAAAGGTCCCGAGGTTACTGGTGAAAATAAACATTGCCCGTAGTTCGACATAGTTTCTGCACTGATTTGTAACAACCGTGTAAAAAAAAAAACTTTAACGGAACGTCGATGGTTCTACCCAGGTGCAAAAAAAAAGTAATTTACACATTGCAAACAGCACTTACAATCCACGTAAATTAAAAGGAGGGACTATTTTTCCAAGATTTGTAAACCATATGATGAAGATCTGAACCAATAATTTGGGTAAAAAAATTAAAGATCTTTTTCTGTCCCCGTTTTTGCAGTATATTGATTTTTATTGTACAAAATAACACAGAAATATGAAAAGCGTTGCAACACTTTTCACTCAAACCGGGTTTAGAATCGCACAAAAAAATCGTTTTTAATTAATTACTATATTTCTATTATCATTACAGATTTTCCCATTTTAATGGCTTCACTTAATCTTTATAATTTTTTTGAATTAATATGCTTTATAGGCTTTTTGACCTTAGTCGAGCTCCTTTAAGGTCACATTATGCCTTAGAAATCCATTTATTTATATCTTTAGAAAACTTGTGTAACACTAATGTTTTAATAATGAATAATGTGTATGTTTGATGTTTCAAAACTGAGAAATTTAGCGCTAAATGTGCAATAATATGTCGTTAAGGTTGCAAAATGTAAACAAAGTGATATTTTAACTTCTATACAAAATACTTATTAACTAAAATTTAACCTATTGTTAACAGAACTAAAGCTGTTATTATTTGAGCCGCGTCATGACAAAACCAACATAAGGGGTTTGTAAGCGACCAGCATGGATCCAGACCAGCATGCGCATCCACGCAGTCTGATCAGGATCCATGCTGTTCGCTTACAAATCCTTTTACAAGTAGAGATACTGATAGCGAACAGAATGGATCCTGATCAGACTGCGCGGATGTGCAGGCTGGTCTGGATCAATGCTGGTCGCAAACCCATTATGTTGGTTTT
This sequence comes from Ruditapes philippinarum, assembly GCF_026571515.1. Taxonomy (NCBI): domain Eukaryota; kingdom Metazoa; phylum Mollusca; class Bivalvia; order Venerida; family Veneridae; genus Ruditapes; species Ruditapes philippinarum. Next base: position 19,996 of record NW_026862835.1, on the reverse strand, counting down.
GTCGTGACGCGGCTCATTTACTCTTATTCAAGTATATATTTATATGAATCCTTATCTTTTAACTACGTTGGCTTTGTATAACATGTTTCTAGAAATAGACACAAAGTAAATAAATAAACAAATAAATAATCGATCGATCGATCGATCAATCAATAAATATTTTAAAAAAAAAACAAAAAATAATAACATGAAGCGCCGCAATGCGAGGAAAACCGTTTTCAACGATGACAGCAATCAATAGGTCAAAATCACCGTGGGTAAGCAACTTTGGTCATGTGACCACAAAAGTCAACGTACACGACCAAAATAACTCGGCTGAGGTAAGTTTTTTAGTGATTATATTTCTGTCCAGCCGATTTGAATTATGCTACATAGCCTACCGACCGCGGCAGTTCCGATGCTTTCTAAAAATGTATTTAGTTTCGTCTAACGTTTTGTATTTTATGAGAACATTCAAACAATATTTGCAAATTGTCGATGACAACGTACACACTATTGTGTTAAAGTGTTGATGAAAACTAAATAAACGATACGCATGTCAGTTCTAAGTAAAATTTCAGGTCTTAAAATATATAAGAGCATGTTTTAATGAAAAAAGAATTGGTTTTCTGCTGTCATTTTTTGTATTTATTTTAAAATTGACCAACTTACAGAAATGTCAACGTACACATACTGTCTAGAAAGTGTCAACGTACACACTCCCAATTTAGTTTGATAGTGGTCTGAACAAGAGGCTGCAACTTCGAAGTAGGTGGCTCTTTCCAACAAAAAGTTGGCTTTCAATTAGATTGCCCTCTCAAACTGTATATAATTACTATTTTTTTACAAAGGAAAAAGTTGCAAGTGCATTCATTTCATCGCAAATAAGCTTAAACAACCTTTAACTTTTTTATGTTATTTATTTGAACTTTTGTTTTTAGAAGACAAATTTCCAGTTACTCAAACTGCTTAATGATTAGCTGAAACAGCCGTTTTTATATTTTATACTGCATTAATTAAATAAAGATCGCATTACAATATAGATCGTAATTACAGTCATCTAAATAACGTAAACAGCCAGGATAAGGGTCTCTTGCTCAACCAACTAGTGCCTTCCGTAGCAGCAAAAGGGTCCAAGGTTGACGATCACGCCGAGTTACAATTTTATATTATCGGGTTTTTCAGCAGTTGCGTCACTTGATCCCTATGATTTCATTACTAATGTCCTATTAACATTATATTTTCAAGAATATATCTACTTGCACTTGTTATGTAAAAAAATATCTTATTAACAATTCACCATTTTATAGGTTGGTTAAGGCAACCAATTACCCTTTGTTAAATGGTTAATTACTAGTACCAAGTTTCTAGTAAAATGCATTTACTGCTCAAGAAATCAGTTACTGGAAAATGGTTACTAGTAATAAATTTACCGGAAAATGGTTTCTAGGAATAAATTTACCAATCTTATTTTGTGCGCAATGTATGAGCTATAGATATGAATCAATGACATTGTTTAAACATTTAAAAAGTTATAACAAATACCACAGTCATATGACACACTAGTGATCATAGAAATGCCACAATATATATTGAAATGATTGTTACAATGCAGAAATTGTATCGACATTTTGCTCAAAGTTTGCTTGTATTTAAAATTTTGATTGCAATGCAAATTATTTAAATGTATGGCACTTGAGCATTTTTGTTGAATACATATCATAGACTTGTAAATTGGCAGACATGGTTGGGTGGCAAAATTTGCAGTGAAACAACAAGGGCAAAGAAAACTATGAATGCAAAAATACATATCACGTCTATTAAGCATGACCATGTATTAAATAACAATGTCTATAACATGTGGCAATTACATAACTAGTGCAATGAGATATATTATTGAAAATATAATGTTAATAGAACGTTCGTGGTGTAATCATATGGTTAAAGTGACATAACTGCTGAAATACCGTTAATACCTATAAAATAGTCGCTCGGCGTCATTGTCAACCATTAGCAACTTTTGTTGCTACAGAAGGCATTAGGTTGATGAGCAAGAGACGCTTATCCTGGCTGTTTACGTTATTAAATGACTGTAAAATGATCTAAATTAATACAGTATAAAATTGCTGTTTCAGCAAACCATTAAGCAGTCTAAGTAACTGGATTTTTTTTTTGTAAAGAAAACCACAAACGAACAAATAAATAACATTATAAATTGTCATCGAAAATTTGCAAATATCGTTTGAATGTTCTCATAAAATACAAAACGTTAGACGAAACTAAATACATTTTTAGACAGCATCGGAACTGCCGCGGTCGGTAGGCTATATAGCATAATTTAAATCGGCTGGACAGAAAAATAATCACTAAAAAACTTACCTCAGCCGAGTTATTTTGGCCGTGTACGTTGGCTTTTGTGGTCACATGACCAAAGTTGCTTACCCACGGTGAAAATGAACTGTAGTTATTGAGTAGATGCTAAAAATTCTATTTTAAGGAACGACCATGACCTTGCCCCCAGATATCTAAGCTGCCACACACAGCAAGTTTGATGAAGCAAACTCAAGTTATTACGTAAAAACTGAATTTCTTGTTTAAGCAACAGTGACCTTGACCTTGTTCACATACACCTGGGTAGCAATCCCAAGTTGCCTCTTGATATAAGCTACCCACATACAATATTTGGTGTCAAAAGTTCTAAGCAAACTCATGTTATTATGCGGAGACTGATTTTTTTAGTAACAGTGACATTGACCTTGATCACAGACATCTGGGTAGCAATCCAGAGTTGTGTCTTGATATAAGCTACCCACACACCAAATGCTGTCAATAGGTCACAACTAAGTCAAGTTATTGAGCAAAAACTGAATTTCTATTTTTAGCAATTAAGTGACCTTGACCTTAATCTTAGTCACCTGGGTAGTTATCCATAGTAGCCTCTTTATATAAGGTATCCATACACCAAGTTTGGTGTCAATAGGCCAAAGTAAACACAAATTTTTCAGCGTAGCAGTCCCAAGCTGCCTCTTAATATAAGCTAAACATATACATGTACCAACTTTGGTGTCAATAGGCCAAAGCAAACTCAAGTTATCAAGCGGAAACTGAATTTTTATATTGAGGAACAGTGGCCTTGATCTTGATCACAGACATCTGGGTAGCGATTCTAAGCTGCCTCTTGATATAAGCTACCCATACACCAAGGTAAGTGTCAATAAGCAAAAGCAAACTCAAGTTATTGAGCGGAAACTGAATTTCTATTTTAAGTTACAGTGACCTTGACCTTGGTCATAGACATCTGGGTAGCAATCTCAGGCCGCCTCTTAATATAAGCTACCTATACACCAAGTTTGGTGTCAATAGATACCAAAAGTTGACCTTTCACCTTGATTTTCGTTGATATAACAGACCTTTAACTTGGAACACTTTTAAAATGTTATGAATTAATGATCATCAGAAATATGTCATCGGTGTTTACGTGTATTTTATAATTATACCCCCGAAACGAAGTTTTTTTTTTGGGGGGGGGGGGGTATATGGTCGATCGGTCGGTCGGTCCAGGCGTCCGATGCATTTTCCTTGTCCGGAGCATAACTTGAAGACTAATGGTTGGAATTCAATACAACTTCATACAATGGTCAAGCACATTGAGAGGAAGTGCAGTGCATAAAAACCATAACTCTATCTTGACTAATTACAGAGTTATTGCCCTTTGTTACTTTTCCTTGTCCGGAGCATAACTTGAAAACTACTGGTCGGAATTCAAAACAACTTCATACAATGGTCAAGCACAATAATGGAAAGTGCAGTGTACAAAAATCATAACTCTATCTAAAGTAATTTCAGAGTTCTTGCCCTTTGTTACTTTTCCATTGCTTTCTTTTGTCCGGACCATAACTTGAAGACTAATGGTTGGAATTCAATATAACTTCATACAATGGTCAAACACATTGAAAGAAAGTGCAGTGCACAACACAAAAACCATAACTCCATCATGACTCATTATTAAGTTATTGCCCTTTGTTACTTTTCCTTGTCCGAGGCATAACTTGAAAACTACTGGTTGGAATTCAAAACAACTTCATACAATGGTCAAGCACAATAAGAGGAAGTGCAGAACACAAGAACCATAACTCTATCTAAAGTAATTACAAAGTAATTGCCCTTTGTCACTTTTTCATTGCTTATTTTTGTCCGGAGCATTACTGGAAGACTAATGGTTAGAATTCAATACAACTTAATACAATGATCAAGCACATTGAGAGGAAGTGCAGTGCACAAGAATCATAACTCCATCCTGACTTATTACAGAGCTATTGCCCTTTGTTACTTTTCCTTGTCTGGAGCATAACTTGAAAACTACTTGTTGGAATTCAAAACAACTTCATACAATCACCAAGCACATTAAGAGGAATAGCAGTGCACAAGAACCATAATTCTGTCTAGATTCATTATTGACTTACTGCCCTTTGTTACTTTTCCATTGCTTTTTTCTTGTTCAGAACTTGAAAATGTACTATTTGGAATTCAATACAATTTCATGCAATGGTCAAGTATATTGAGAGAAAGCGCAGTGCACAGAGACCATAGCTCTTTCTTGACTCATTTAATAGTTTTTGCCCTTTGTTACTTTTTAATGTCCAGTGCATAACTTGAAAATTAATGTTTGGAATTCAATGAAACTTCATAATGTTCAAGGGCAGTGAGATGAAGTGCAGTGTAGAAGACGCATAACTCTATTTTGACTAATTACAGTTATTGCCCTTTGTTACTTTTTTGTCCAGTGCATAGCTTGAAAACTAGTAGTTGGAATTCAATACAACTTCATACAATGGTCAAGCGAAATGAGAGGAAGTGCAGTGTACAACAACCATAACTCCATCTTCAGTATTTGTAGAGTTATTGCCCTTTGTTCATTTTCCTTGTCCGGTGCATAACTTAAAACTTATGTTTAGAATTCAATGCAATTTCATACAATGGTCAAGCGAAATGAGAGGAAGTGCAGTGTACAACAACCATAACTCCATCTTCAGTATTTGTAGAGTTATTGCCCTTTGTTTCTTTTCCTTGTCCGGTGCATAACTTAAAACTTATGTTTAGAATTCAATACAATTTCATACAATGGTCAAGCGAAATTAGAGGAAGTGCAGTGTACAATCACCATAACTCCATCTTCAGTATTTGTAGAGTTATTGCCCTTTTTTTCTTTTCCTTGTCCGGTGCATAACTTAAAACTTATGTTTAGAATTCAATACAATTTCATACAATGGTCAAGCGAAATGAGAGGAAGTGCAGTGTACAATTACCATAACTCCATCTTCAGTATTTGTAGAGTTATTGCCCTTTGTTTCTTTTCCTTGTCCGGTGCATAACTTAAAACTTATGTTTAGAATTAAATGCAATTTCATACAATGGTCAAGCGCCATGAGAGGAAGTGCAGTGCTCAAGAAGCGTAACTCTTTCTGGTCTTATTACAGAGTAATTCAATAAAACTTCATCAATGGTAAACCATATTGTAAGGAAATGCAACATACAAAAACCACAACTATCTTTATTGCCCACAACCATAACTCTATTTCAATTATTTTACAAGGTACTAGTATTCTGTTACTTGTAACTTCCTCATTTCCGAAGCAGTCTTGTCGGGGTATTAATCACATTAAGTGATAGTTCTAGTTACTGATTGTCATATTTTTAACAATAGAATCAGAAACTGGTGTATTATTGCTAATTGTTGATATACATTACTTGAGTTTAATTTCCCAAAAGAATTCGATGCATGGAAAATGTTCAAAGTGATGAAAATCAACGTGTCCATTACTATTTTACATTAGTTTATATTGGTTTTTAGTTATTTAATTATTTACAGATGTCAAAATAAACTTTCTTTCATTAACAACAAAACATTTTAAGCACATTGTAAAACCAGTTCAATATGTATTGCACATTTTAATTTGGAATAATAATTCGAAATTTATGGTGGCTGATTTGGTACACTTTGCGCGTTGCGTTGTCGATAGCGACAACACAGACTATATTGTTATCGCTTTTTCGTCTTGTCGCTAGCGAAACGCAACAAACGGCGCACTGTCGTCTTATCGTCTTGTCGCTAGCGAAGCACGCCAAACGACGCGTTGTCGCGATGTCGCTCTGTCGCTTGGCTTATAAGCCAATCTGTCGATTTGAGCCGAGCGACAATTCGACACTGCAACAACACGGCGTGCACCGTTAGCGACAGGACGACAAGACGAGTGTCCGAGAACGCGCCGTTTGGCGCTTTATCGAGCTGTCGGTAGCGACGACACAACGCACAAAGGCGTTCCAAAATCAGCCACCATAGTAAATTGGAAAGTGGGTGTTGTATCTTTATTGACAATTATAAACAATACTCTTAGGGATTTAGAAATTTTGTTGCAAAAATTGTTTATGTATATGGCAAATGAGTATAATGTTTGGAAACTGTAAAACGATATCAAAAATTAAAAGTTTTTGAGAAATGAAAATGATAACTTTTCTGAGGCATAATGGGCCTTTAACTAATGATAATCAGAGCATTAATAACAATCAGATATTGTGTTAAAGGGACACTGCTGAGGTTTCTTGATATAAAGGGACTAGAAATAATTTTTCGAGATTAATGTCCCATTTAATGTACTTCTAGAAATTAACTTTTATGCAAAAAAATTGATAATTCGTTTACTCCGTTTTTCCAGACTTATTATTCCAATTGTGAAAAATGACCGAAATCGAAAAGCGATTTTCACTCAATTCGGATTGTGAATAGCCCAACAATACGATTTCAATTTATTTCTGAGACAAATTCTCAATTATCTTTTGCATATACATGTATTTGGGTAAATTTTAAGGATTTTTAAATTAGGCTCCCTAAGTAGGAAAATGGACACGTGGTAAAAATGGGTGGGGTAGGGTAACATTTTTATACAGATTTCATAAATTTTAAGTACAAACCATAATTTTGCTTATGTGGATTGTTAGCTGAATGGTACTATTTGTTTTTTACCAAAAATTAATGGGAAAACATGTTTCATTAGAATGTTATTGCAGATTAATTCAAGGTTACTCATTTCTAAAAAAGGGCCCCCATAACATCCTAGCTTGAGTTCAGAAAAGCGGCCATAACTTGATTTCCGTAGATTTCCGTATGGTAGACTTTGTTTAAATCTTGCATACAGGTGTACTTGAAGGTATATATCTGACCTATGATGTCAATTTTTTAGTTCCTTATAGTGCCCATTAGGGTCGTAATACCTTAATCTCGATATCATGTTATAAAATTTCTTTAGTTTTTCTATGATTTAATGTAGGCTATTAAAATTTTATGTTTTTTATGATTTTGGACCTCAGTGCATTTCCTTTGACGCCTGTCAATTAATGTAATGACCATACAACTTTTATCAAGATAATAATCTATCCATCATAAGACTAATTCATTATTAAATTGTTTAATTGTTTAATCGATCATCCCTAGGCATTAAGTCTTTTTATTTTATGAAGCTTTTTTTAAACCTTAATTGTTTAATACATTATCTGTAGGCATAATTCTTTGTGAATGTCCACATCATACTTTCGTAGAATCGGGTTCACACAAGTGCCTAAATGTTCATATGAGCCGCGTCACGACAAAACCAACATAATGGGTTTGCGACCAGCATGAATCCAGACCAGCCTGCGCATCCGCGCTGTCTGATCAGGATCCATGCTGTTCGCTGTCAGTTTCTCCACTTGAGTTGGTAAGCGAACAGCATGGATCCTGATCAGACTGCGCGGATGTGCAGGCTGGTCTGGATCCATGCTGGTCGCAAACCCACTATGATGGTTTTGTCGTGACGCGACTCATATATATTTCAAAGTTAATACTTTTATTATGATTGAAGCTAATGGCAGATTTTAAATTCCAGCAGGACCAATAATCATTTTCACATAATATCAAAATTCATTCAACCCTGTGAATTTACAAAACGTTAAATAATAATAATACATGTAATAATAATAATAAATAAATAAATAAATAGGGGATATTGAATAAGTGTAAGTTTAATACTGAATTTATTAAACGAGTTGAATAAAATTATATAATGCGAGCCTCTGGCGAGCATAATATTATTTTATTCAACGAGTTCAATAAATAGAGGATATTGAATGAGTGTAAGTTCAATACTGAATTTATTGCACGAGTTGAATAAAATTATATTATGCGAGCCTCTGGCTCAACGAGTGCAATAAATTCAGTAATGAACTTACACGAATTTAATATTATTTATCACATATCCAAAATAAAGACCGTTTAAAGTAAAATAAGAGTCATTTTTCATTGACGCGCCCATAGTAAACGCTATCATTTAGCGCGTCTTTACACTATGTTTGTTAACGCTAATGACGTCACGTCAAAATATATGCACGGCCGTGCAATACCATATTTACGGAGTCGCAAAATCGGCACGGGTGTGTGATAAATAAATATATAAACATTATTTAATTTTACCCGTGAAATATGGTGTTATATCAGTCAAATATATTTCAAATTTTTTAAAAATAAATATGAAATATAAATATGAAAGTGGGCGGAGTCAAAACTCATATTTATTTGAGGGACTTCTTTCGCCATTTTGTTTGAAAAATCTGATAAAAACAAAACAACTTTTTGCTGAATTTTGTTTTGAAAACTATCTAGAATGATAGAAAATGGTCTAACTAAAAAAATAAATCCGAACACCAATATCTTTAATTCAGTCATTAACGCTGTACAGACGTTTAAAGAGTTGTTTACGTGACGTCGCAATGTAGCGCTAAATATCACGTGCAAAACAAGACAATAACAAGAAAAGCATTGATACAAAGCATCAAAGGGCGTCCAAGCAAGAAATGCAGAAAGTGAAGATGAACTAGTAGACATATAATGACAAGATATTCTTATAAACTTTTCAATGGTTAATTGGTTTTTACCAGAATGAACGGACGAAAAACATTGTTCATTATGAACTTTGATTGGCATGCTAGAGATTAGAATATTACTTGCTATTTCTTTATGATCGTGATTATTAATAGCAACGGATATACATGTATACAATCATTTATAATCCATATGTGTAACGCATGATCAACACCACACTTGTGGAATTTATTTTTCTTTTTCATTTTTTAAATTATCAATCAATTGAATAATTCATAATCTAATTTGTAACTTTGAATAATTCCTCGGCATCTTTACTAAACACGAATAACAAATGAAATAAAATGTTTCAAAGTTGATAGTGTCATATTAATACCATGAAAATGTACCTTTTTCTCAATTATTGTACATATTTATTGTTTTTATCTCATATAGTTAAAATGAAACATGCTATCGTTGTTGATGTTGTTGTTGGGTTTTTTCGAATTGTATGTTTATGTAGATCTATAATAATAATCAATAAATTTGAGAGTTGATCTATGTTTATTAATTATTTTAACCAAACTAACTGACAAACATTCATTTTGGAAAAAAAGCTTATTTATCTGTAAAATATTTGTTCTGTTCTGTAACGATATCAAACATCTACTCCAAAACAGGGAGAGACCGGACAATAAACGTGTGATACTTTTCACCGGTCACTAGTAAATCCCGGTCAAAATAGACCGGGAGAGACCGGGAATTACCGATAGAAGTACATCCCTCTATAAATAGATTTTCGGAATGTTTCTATTTTAACATACCATAATAACCCACTGTGTACTACAAAATGATAAATAAAAAAAATCCCGAAGAGACGGAAAAGGTTATATCATTTGAAAATGTTTGCATTGCGAAATTCTCCAGTTCGCTATTCATTGTACATATCGCGACATTTCATTTTTAATTAATAATAATCAAGCACCCTCATACCGATCGGAATGATCGGCTTTTATTATGACCGACTAAAAGGCTCGAGAAGTTGCTTTCGCCCTTTCACAAAATCTGATTTCATTCCATAAGGGGCGCCGCGCTTCGGCGCGGACGCCAATTATATTACTGCGCGCTGTATATTTGCAGTTGCGTAGCAAGCAATGGGGTTTCTAACCATTTTTTATTTGATAATGAAATTAAATAAAAAGGTTATTTTTTCGATTTTCGTGAAATATGTTATATATTTCACTCAACATAATAAAATGCCACATATTTTCACTCGCCGTCCCGGCTCGTGAAAATATGTTGCATTTTATCATGTTTCGTGAAAATATATTCCATATTTCACTCAAACGAAAAAATATCCTCTTATTATTTAATTTTACCCATGATATATGGTGCTATATCACTCAAATATATTTCATATTTTTTAAAAATAAATATGAAATATAAATATGAAAGTGGGCGGAGTCAAAACTGATATTTATTTTAAGGGACTTCTTTCGCCGTTTTTCTTGAATTTTGTTTTGAAAACTATCTAGCATGATATAAAATGGTCTAAGAAAATTTATCCGAACGTCAATATCTTTAATTCAGTAATTAACGCTGTACAAACGTTTAAAGAGTTGTTTACATGAAGTCACAATGTAGCGCCAAACAGCGCGTGCTTACGCATAAATTACTGCGCGTTGTACAATTGCAGTTGGTAGCAAGTAAGGGGATTCGTTACCATTTTCTTTGATAATGAAATTAAATAAAAAGGTTAAGTTTTCGTTTTTCGTTTTCCGTGAAATATGGAAAATATTTTCACGAAACATGATAAAATGCCACACATTTTCACGAGGCAAACGAAAAAATATCCTCTTTTTATAATATTTGGAATCGACTTATTTTTGGAATGAAGAATTTTATAAAATTTGGGGTTGCAGTGATTTTTGCTGCACTGTGAGCTATATAAAGTAGAACTATATTCCAGTAAAATTATAAAACGAAGTACAATAACCGGGAACCATCTTTGAACATCCGATTATAGATTAACAGTGCTTTGTTTTTACAAAATAATTTGCTAAATTTTTTGTTTTTCTGTGAGATTATTTCTTTATCTTCAGATGAAATAGAACATTACGGAATTAATACACGGGCAAGTTTTAAGCCTTGCTTGGAAGATCTAGATTTAGAAAAGAATCCTAATCGATTTTAAATGACTTCTAAAACAGACTCTTATACACTAGATACTTAAAGAAACATGAATAATACAACGGAGGTTTCCATTAATAATACGGACATCGGTGTTCCAAGGAGCGGTTACGACTTACCGGTGTACGGTTTGTCAAATGGATCATTTTACCGGATTCATATCCCAGCTCTGACATGTATTTCTTTAAGTCTTTGTTGCGTAATCATCGTCATGGTTTTGTCATATTCTCACAAGAATTTCAGGAAGTTCTTTTCTTGGGCAAAACGTGCACGATTTATTATTTATTTTGCTATTTGCGACGGTGGATTTAATATTTTTCACGGCCTTGACCATTTGCATTACCTCACAACTAAGGATCACATTCGACCTAAGATATTGTGCGAGTTTTATGGCTTTCTATTGACAGAATTTATTACAGCACAAAATCTTTTAGTGAATGTTGTCGCAATAAATGCGTTTATTATGATGTTTTTCAACAAGAACTTAAACTTTGGAAGATATGATTGGAAACTATTGGCGTGGACATTTGGTTTACCTTTTGTTGCCGCCATTGCCGCTGCTTTTACGGGACAGCTCGGACCAAACGGAACTTTGTAAGTTTTTTTTCTGTGTCAATTAAATTGTTGTTTTGAAGGTTTTTTTTACCATTTTAATCAATTATTTATGTCCATACTGCCACGTTTAATGTTTTAAGGATAGAACGAGTACCACTTTTTTCACAGTACGTGCACCATTGTTCTTATTTAATCAATTCATTTCCAAAAATTTGAAGTTTTGTAGACTTATTTATTGAAATATATATGCAAATTACACCGATAAATTCGAGTAATTGGTATATAAAATTTTGATAAAACAGGTGTTTTAGATATTCATAAAACTATATGACTTTATTGCACTACTCATATCGGAGTTTTCTCAAGTCAAAACACCGATTGCATGGTTAAGGCCCTTGACCTTTAACATTTTCGTCATATCTGCATCTTTTTAAAATTAAACGAAATGTGCATTATATGAATACATTTGCGGAAGCTATTGGAATAGCATCGGTAAAATAGAAGGCACCTTGTAAAACTTGTATACACCATTGGTATTGTACCGGTGAAACAGCAAAAATCATCTTTCCTGTTTCCGGCGCCATTTGACCTAAATTGTGTTGGTGCGCCGTACAACCAATCCAAACAAACAGAGAAACCATTCCTTGTGTCACAGCGATACGAACATCGGGGTAACTAACATACTCATACAAAGTGGTACAATTTTCTTGTACAGTTGATTATAAACATGTCAATTTTTACTCTTTTTTTACAGCTGCCAGTTTGACGCCATTACCGGAAGTGTAGCTTTCATCCTGTTCACAACCGTTCCAACTGTTCTCATTTTTATTGTTAACAGTGTTTTATACTTGTTGACATGGAAACGTATTAAAGAACAAGTTTCCGGAATATCCCAGTCGTTGAAGAATTCAAATGTGACGGATAAATCACGGCGAGCAGCCAGGAACATGTCGTTGTTCGTTTTGGCATTCTTTATACAATGGTGGTCGTGTGCTGTATTTAGCGTGTGGCTGTTAATTGATATTAACGTGCCCCTTTTCTTCATTAACATTGAGACCACGTTAGTAAACCTTGGAGGATGTTTGAATCTAGCTATCTACTTAATAATGAGACGGAGAGACAAATGTAACGAAGACGACGGGAACAAAAACACGATGGTTACGGACGACAACTTGAGCGCAGCGCACTCTGTTGACAACGCTGTTGCACTATCGTCCGTGGGGGAAACTGCCATAGCACCGTCTGGAATAAGGGGGCAGGGGACCTAAAAATGAAAAATTTTGTATTTCAGTGTGACCAGAAACACAATTCCAAATATTTCAAAATCTGTTTCACAGGCAGATAACCAGTTGCACAGCATTATTCAATGATATATGACATACATTGAAGAAAATAATAGTTTGCATGCATTGCTCCTTCAAAAAATGACTGACAGCAATTTATATTTACCCCCACCCAGCCAAAATCACACCTAAAATATACCAATATAGGCAATCTTCATGAAGGTGCAGCATACTCCAGAATCCGCCCGATTCCTTTAAAAATATCAGTAACACGCAGTGCAAGCTATGGCATTTTCAGAAATGACAAATAAAGTGTCTGTCATACGTTTAGATTTTTCACAAAATTTATCTGAAGTTTCTTACTTGTTTGGCGCCAACTGTCAAAGCTTGATTTTTAACTTTTTCACCTCCATTCGGAGAGTCAGAAATACATACAAAGCTACCAAAATGCTTAGTTTCGGGTAAAAACCCAAAAATATATCTCATTTTCTACACACAAACAAGAAAGAATTACAATGACAGAGAAATATCAGAAGTTATCAGTACCTTCAAAACACCATGTCTGAGTTATTAAAAAATTTGACCGGGGCCATCATTCGAATATGTCCCCTGCCCCCTAAGGTCATATTTACCGGCATGTGATAATGGCGGCACTACATGTGAGAACGGATGTAAATATTCGTACAGTTCGAATGACAGTGAACCCCCGTTTGAAAAGGAGTCATCTTGCACGGAACAAGTAAACAACAAGATATAGGAAACGAACAAAAGTTTTATTCACGTCTATCAGTATCGTTTTATGAAAGTTCCAAACTTTAAAAAAAATCATATTATATTAAGTGATTTGAATGGTTACTCTGCACATGTAAAATTCCAAAAAGAAAAGTGAAAATCCCGACCCAAAACTTTAATTGAACGAATCAGGCATCGCGTTTGGTGCGTCATTTTTCATGCTTACTTTTTTAGTGACGCAAGATTTAAAGGAATTGTTTACATGTTTTGTCCGATAAATGACTGCTTTTGAAGTATTTAGCACCATATTTCTACAATGTTACTTGCGCAGTGTGGTATTTTTGCATATTTTGACCTCTTTTGTGGTAATTTTCGCGGACTGCAAGTGCCTTTTGCAATGTGATAAAAACGACCAAAAAAAAAAATAACACTTTTTTTTGCTCACTTCACAATGTTTAACTTTTTAATACATTTTTAAAATTTTAATTTAAATAAGCATGAATCTTGCTGCCCTGACTACATAGGTTAATAACTAATAGGATATAATTTTCTACTTGCCTGGTGAATATTAAAATACATTTTTTAAATTCCTGATTCATGAACATATTTATATGAATATATTTATTTGTCGTCCTGTCGCTAGCGAAACACAACAAAAGGCGCACTCCTCGCGGCGTGTGATGCGATGACACATTGTCGTTTTATTGTCGAATAATTTAGTGATTTCAAAAATCAAAAAGTAAAATCTTAGATATAGAGTTTAATCAGATATTAATACTCATATTTGTAATGATTTATGATATATGCAAGCATCTTAAATATGAATAACTCTTTTATTTTGTTATACATATACTTTTTTCAGATCTTTGTTGGTAAATTGTTTCTTTGTCATAATTATATGAACCGACGTTAGATAATGTTTTTTTTGTTGTTGTTGTTTTTTCTGTTTTTTCTTGTTTTCGTGTTGTTTTTTTATCTTGTGCCATGTCTCTAGTTACAGTGCTCCAGCAATGTATAAATATAGTGTTTCTTTGACAAGTTGTTCGTTCATATTTCTTGCACCTACACAAAGTGTCTTATTTTTGCTGCGATGAGCTTCCTACACTCTGTTGTACTCGAGATTTAGCAAAGAAATCGAACCGATTAATAGGCCACGTTCAAAATTGGTATCCTTGAAATATTTAATATTAATATAATATTGACATAACGGAGAGCCTCAAAGCTGTTGTACTTGCCAATCCGCAACTAAATTAAAAGTGCAGGTCACGGCTATCTTAAAAAATATGACACTTATTTCTTCGATAAAATGCTGCAACTATATTAGTCAGGGTCGATAACAAGCGAGTAGGAAAGTTTAGACGGCGGTTATGTCCCCTGTTTGTCAATATTGACAATGGCCATACAACTTTTTCCTGAAAATCATCTATCTATCACAAGACTAGTTCGGGTTGTTTATTACCATAATTAATAAATAATTCATTATTAGTTTGTTTAATCGATCATCCCTAGGCATATACTAGTAGTCTTTCTATTTTATGAAGTTTTTTTAGACTTAATTGTTTTAATACATTATCTGTAGGCATAATTCTTTGTGATTTATTTGTAAATTAGCAGACTGTTTCCTAAAACTAAAACAATATCATTAGAATCGTACGAAAGACCGGTGTTGACATTTCATCTTCTTGAATTCCCGGGATCGTCTTTACGAATTTACGTTTCAACGTACATAGTTCAAGATTTCAATTTATTTATTTAATGATATATGCAAGGATCTTAAATATGAATAACTCTTTTATTTTGTTATACATATACTTTTTTAAGATCTTTGTTCGTAAATTGTTTCTTTGTCATAATTATATGAACCGACGTTAGATAATGTTTTTTTGTTGTTGTTCTTTTTCTTTCTTTTTTTTCTTGTTTTCTTGTTGTTGTTTTTTTTTATCTTGTGCCATGTCTTTGTCCAAGTAAGTAGTTAAAGTACTCTAGCAATGTATAAATATAGTGTTTCTTTGACAAGTCTTTCGTTCATATTTCTTGCACCTAGACATAGTGTGTTATTTTTGCTGCAATGAGCTTCCTTCACTCTGTTGTACTCGATAGTTAGCAAAGAAATCGAACCAATTGTTAGGTCACGTTCAAAATTGGTATCCTTTAAAAAAAATCCGGTAGAGTCGAAACCGCGGCCATGATAATTATTATGTTTAATTTTGACATAACGGAAAGCCTCAAAGCTGTTGTACTTGCCAATCCGCAACTAAATTAAATGTGCAGGTCACGGCGATCTTGAAAATTATAGGACCAAAATTAGATTTAAAATGCTGCAACTATATTGGTCAGGATCGATAACAAGCGAGTAGGAAAGTTAAGAATTCGGCGGTTATGTTCCCTGTTTGTCAATATTGACATATCGGTAATGGTGTAATAAAGGAAGTAGAATATGTATCAGACAGTGTACACACGTTTTATTAATACAGACACAGATACAAACTAAATATATTACTGCTTATTGTTGATATACATTACTAAAGTTTGATTTCCCAAAAGTATTCGATGCATGCAAACGTTCAAAATGATCAAATGTTGATGCAATGAATTTATTTAAATCAACGTGTTCATTACATTTTTGTATTGTTAATAACAATATTCAATATTTTATTTGCAATAATCAGCATACAAAATGCCTCTGGCAAAGGTTAACAAACTACAATATATATACAAATCACACATGCATCAAATTACATAAAATTGTTATACAATTGTTACATCATTGCGAAGCTGATTTGGAGAAACAGTAAAGTATATGACATGCATTAACTTACATATTAATTTCATTTCTTTTCAAAAATGCTTCATTTAAAAATTTCGATACATTTAGTAAAGTTGACTGTTTTCTACTTGACATTAAACTATAAAATTTAGGTAAAGATGGCCATGCTGTGTTTGGAAAATATTTTTTGCGAATTTCAGAATAATGAGTACAGATTAAAAGAAATAGGTATTCACTTTCAACAACATGCATTGTACAATTTTCACAGAATCTATTCTGTCTATCTATACCTCGATACCGGCCGGTTTCTATAGCTAGATTATGACTGCTTAACCTAAAGGATGCAAACAGTTTCACTAATTTGTCACTTTTTATTTTGTTAAGATATTCCTCTGATTCAAATACCGTTTTAAATTGAACATAATAAGATAATTTCGGCAAATTATTGATTGTCGTATGCCAATGTTGGATAAATTGATCTCTCAATCTTCGTGACAAAGTAGAAAAATAGTTTATAGCTTTATTAAAATTATCCCATATATCATTTAAACCAAGATTATACAATAGTTTTTTTACAGAGAGAGCCCAATTTTGATCATTATTACTATTACACTCAGTAGAGAATAACTTACACATTAATGACTCTGGATTTGATTTTAATTTAGTGTAATATTTTAGAGATTTTTCTTGGCAAATAACTGATAAGGGGAATCTCCCTAATTCACCTAAAACAGAGTAATTTGGAGTCTGCGATTTCACACCTAATATGGTTTTGCAAAATTTTATGTGAATTTTATCAACCTCTTAGGACAATATATTCCCCAAACTTCCGCAGAATAAAGCAAAATTGGTGCAACTAGGGAATCAAACAATTTAAGTTTCGTTTATAATATCGACATGTATTCTTGTAAAAAAGACTTAACAAATTATACATTGCCTTTAAAGCCTGATCAGAAAGAAATTTTTGCTGTTTTTAGCAATGTTACCATTTGAAACAAAAGTCACTCCTAGATAACAGAAATTGTCTACAATATCAATAACATTATCATCAATGTAAAATTGTCTTTGCTCTCGAGATTTACGTTTTTCAAAAATACAAATTTTGGTCTTCTTTATATTGATCTTAAAGACCCCATTGTTGGAATATTCATATACATAGTTAAGGTGATTCTGTAAAGTATTAGGATCGGTATAAAATACAACCATATCATCTGCAAAAAGCAACATAAATACACATAATTGGTTAAGATCATAGTCTGATAAACTATTAAGGTTAATGTTTTTGCATACATCATTTAAGAAGAGTATAAACATTATCGGTGAAAGTGGCTCTCCTTGTTTCAATCCAATTGATATATCGAAAAAGTCTGAAAATTTACAAGCATTTTTAACACATGACGAAACTTTTTCATATATTGCTTTTATCATATTCACCATACTTTTTCATATATTGCTTTTATCATATTCACCATTTTACTGCTAATTCCCTCTTTTAACAATTTAACAAATAATGCTCCTCTATTAACTGTATCGAAGGCTTTTTCGTAGTCTATAAAAGCACAATACAATTTCTTTTTATCATGTAACACTTTTTGGATAATACAATGTAATAAAAATATACAATCGGTTGTGCTTTTTTATCTCTGAACCCAAACTGATTTTCACAAAATATATCTTCTGTCTCGCACCATTTGTTTATTCTGTTTCTTAAAACAAGGGAAAAAAGTTTAGCCATGCTATTCACAAGAGTAATACCCCTGTAATTACTAGGATCGGATTTATCACCCTTTTTGTAAATTGGGACAATTATTCCCTTGGTCCAAGAATCAGGATAAACCCCTGCATCATAGATAATGTTAAATAATTTAACTAAATATGGTGTAATGAAATCTTTAGCGTCGATAAAAAATTCGGCCACAATTTTATCCGTTGATGCAGCTTTATTTCTATTGCATGAGGAAATCGCTTTTAAGATTTCATCTTTGGTAATTTTTGTATCTAAAAAATCTACATGAATTTCATCTAAATTTACTTCTAAATCATTCATATCTGTATTTCTGGCATGTTAGCAAAATGATTAACAAACTCGTCTAAAGAAACATCGAAGTTTGTACTCTCATTTTTATTTCGGAATTTATTAATTTTCTGCCAAAATTTACGAGGTGATTTTTTACTTAAATCAGAAAATATATTTTTTTCAGTCGTGAAAAACTTTAATTTAGCTTTCTGTTTGATTTTATTATATTTGCTCCTTAATTCTAAAAAACGTTTTCTGTTTTCCTCTGTGTTTACTCTTTTGAGCCTTCTTCTCGCTTCATAAAAAAGTGATTTATAATGCCTACATTCTTGATTAAACCATCGATTTTTGCCCTTTTTGCTATTAGTAAGACCATTTTTTGTTATTGTTTTACCAAAAATCATAGATGAACATTTAGATATCACATCCGAAAATGCTTGCATAACTTCACTGATATTAATATTTTTGTTATCAATTTCGTATACAATCTTGCCAAAATCATTTCTATTATTCTCTAAACAAGCCAAAAGGTCACAAACATGATCATTATTCCACACTAATTTATCTTCTTTAATGATTGTATTATTAGCTGAACTTGACAAATCACAATTTAAAGAAAATTCAACAGCACAATGATCTGAAAATTCGTTTACACCTAACACCTCCATTGTATTCAAATTACAGTGACCTAAAATATTTACAATAAGATAATCTACAACGCTAGCACCCTTTTTATTTCTAGAGCAGCAGTGATATGTAAAATCACCCTTTTCTAATCGGCCATTTACAATGCGTAAATCATGCTGCTTACATAAAGAGAGTAATTTTAGACCAAACGGGTTACATATTTTATCAGACGAGTGTCTTTCAGGTAACATAACACCATGCATTTCTGGCATGTCCACAAATCTCTGTAAATTTATATTTTCAACAAAGTCGGGGGTTACCCCTGTTCGACTGTTCAGGTCCCCGCACCAATACGTATCACCTTTAGTTTCATACCGACTAAAATCGGCACTTATTTGGCTAAATAGATCACATTCAAAAAGTATCGAATTTCATTTTTATAAAACAGATGATTCTTCCGGAGGAATATATGCTAAAACAGAAAAACGCATCACGGACTAGATTACATAATTCACTTTTGATCTTAAACCACAATATACCTCTATTATCGGATTTAACAAGGTCAATCTTTCCGCTTAAATGGCTTCTGTAATAAACAATTAAACCTCCACTAAAACGTTTAGCCCTTTTGTTAGTTTTAGGCCTAGCACAATGAAAATTCAGGTATCCATCAATGCATAGTGTTAGGAAATGTACGCTGACATTGTTTTATTATAAATTCTCTAAAGATACGATGAATTAAACATGTTTATATGTATTTACATTGGCGGTTTGATTTTGAAAACTCGCGGATCAAAACTTTCGGGCGTCTGCTTGTAGTCGTGAAAACTAGTGACAAATAGATATAAATAGATAAGCAGTTAGAAATCTATAATAGAAACTCAATGTACGAATGGATCACCTTATAAATGTGTGTAACAATTCATTAATCTTGTCTAAACAGCCATAGATGAGCT